>NC_089273.1:32294338-32451998 GCF_963678975.1 Dysidea avara
ATTTCAGCCCAATCCGAGCGCGCATTCGTGTTTTATGGCGAATTTTGCGATGTGTGCGAAATGAAGTAGAAAAAAACGAAGAAATTAAAACGAAATTTTGTTCGCTCGTATCTCGGAAATGGCTGGAGCGAGTTTCTTCAAATTTGGTATGTAGACTCCCCTAACTGGGCGGCACGTCTCTAGCAAATTTGGTTCCAATCGGATAAGGAATCACAGAGCTACATAGGTGTGCAACTTGCGTTTTCTTTCTTCCTGTTAATATACTCACGGTGTGGCGCGCCGGCTTCTTGGGCCGCACGACACACTATCGTGTGTCTTGATACTTCCCTTTAGATTAGGTAGCTATACTTTTGTTAATAGAAACAACTTCAGACAAACAATTGCAATACACTCTCACAATTGTACAACAACAGGTGTATGTTAGAATAATACTGATATTGATAGTGGAAAATTTTGATATTTGAATGATATGAGATTTAATCTGAGAGCGTTGTCAGTGGCATGTGTATACTTATATTAAGTATTGCCATAAGTATAGATGAGTCATTTAATAACGAAGGGCTTTTAAATAGACAAATGCACTTCATTGTATGTATAGACACATCTCTAGGTGCAGACAGATATGGATAAATTCCATAGCAGAACCAACTATTATGTATCTGCTGAATGTTCTATTAGAGTAGTTAGGTGACTGCTCTATTAGAGTATCTTGATCTTGTGTACCTCCAATACTAATCCAAGTGATCCAGGCTCTTGTTAGATGACTTTTACCACAAATCCAGTATAACACCTTGAATAGATGGTATTTAATGAGTATTTGTACTATTACTATTTCTCTCTGGGTGTAGACTAAGTAACCTACCTTAGGGATCACTTGTTAAATAGTTCACCCTCAGTGACAAGACCACAAGTTTTAGTCTACAGAAGAAATAGTCATCAGCTAAGTTTCCCACCATTTTAGATAGTTTTTAAAGCGAGGTTGACTGTATCAGGCAAGCTCCAAAAGGGTGGGAGGTGGGGCTCTGGAAGGCTAGCTACAAAAAGGGTGGGAGACAAGGGCCCTGGAAGGCCAGATAGTGTTGAAAATTGAAAAAGAACGAGTTGGGATGAATTAGGCCAAGTTATGGACCATTCATGCCTCAGAACTGGCCAAAATGAAAGGAAAGTTACAGCACAGGACACTGTCCAACACCATGGAGCTGTTCAGCCACACAGCCATCTCCTGTTTGGCTAGGTCTCCATCAAGACCCCAGACCACTTGTATGGCTTGCCACTGTGCTTTAAAAATGCATTCAGTGAAAGCAGACTACTTTACTCTGGTCGACTGTGACAGTGAAATTTGATAGTGCATTCATTAAGCTTTGTGTTTGTGTGAAAAAATCAAACTTCCTGTCTTGGGCAATAAGACCAGTATTCATAGATCCGGTCACAAAATAAGAAGCCTCCCTATAGACATTGATATGAGTAACAGAAAGAGGGGGCAGATATAATGTAGGTTAAGCAGTAAAACACGCGGATTCAAGGAATCAAATGCATTTGAGGCATCAGCAGGTAAAACAGCCTGGGTAGCAGAAGAATGGAAAAGGCTATGCATGGCATGAACTATGGCTTCGCATCCAGCTTCTTGACCTGCACAAAGTTGAAGATTGCCTGCTACCTCCAAAATATCACTCTTTGCCATAAAAGAATAGCTTTTGAAATAATACAACAGCTTGTCTCTCCTATCCCAATGGGGTGAACACCTGGGTCCTTATCAAGGGTAACAAGACGGTATTCCAAGATGGGGAAGACTAAGTGGATGTACATAGCTACATGTAGATGCAATCCTACGAGCAACACTTGCAAGTGAGCCACACAAATCATTAGACACAGACTGAAAAGAAGTACACATGCGCCTCCAACCAGCTGCTTCAATACCAGAGGGACCAGCTGCCCCATCAATTTTGAGGTAGGAGTCACGAATGACCACTCCGTCAAGTCCCGCAAAGATTACCTCATGACATGCTTTAGAATGTGGAAATTGTGGGTTTACAAGAGAATCATAGTTTATAGGAGGATGGTTTCCTTTTAAAACAGTACCATCTCCCACTAATGCATTCAGGGGAAGGAAATTTCCCATGGGATTGGAGGAGAGAAGCTAAAGGGCAGCCTTAACCTTTCGTTGAAACATTGTCAAAACTTGAAATTTCGTCTGCCTCACTCACTCCCTCACTCACTCACTCACTCACTCACTCACTCACTCACTCACTCACTCACTCACTCACTCCCTCCCTCGCTCACTCACTCACTCCCTCACTCACTCACTCACTCACTCACTCACTCACTCACTCACTCACTCACTCACTCACTCACTCACTCACTCACTCACTCACTCACTCATTCATTCACTCACTGAATCACTCACTCACCCACTCACTGACCACATTTACAAGCCTAGAGGCCAAACGAAGCAGTGCACAGCCACCATTTTACTCCACAATAACAAACTCACTAGTGGGATGTGCCTATTTGGGTTCCAAAGAGTGTGTGCCCCTGCGCCTTGTCTTTTCTTTTATTTTCAATCAGGCTGCTTGTCTTCTTCACTCAACAAAACCATAAGGCATTAAATTTTCCATATCAACACTTTCTTTAGACACCACAAAATTATTTTTGGCACTTAGACTACGCTACTGTATGGAGGTACCGGTACTAGATAGCTACCTGTATCTTCACAATAGGACACATGATCACGCTCATTCTTTATTCTATGTATTATCGATCTATTAATCAAGACCACGATGACAATGCTACTTTTACGATGCTAGCTGTATTTGTGACCACACACCTTCAAGTTGGTAGAGATACTCTAATAATCCATTGAAACCATGATGACCACACCTCTTTTTGGGAAAGCACACATCTTTGCAGGCTCACTTGAGATACTCTAATACAGTAGTCACCTTAATAGAATGGTCACATGTTTATAGCTAGCTGTATGCTGTAACTAAAAGAGCTTACCTCAGCTTAGCGCGTCCAAAACGTGAATATGCAACTACAGTTTGAAACCCACACCCAACAGCTGATAAGATTGCTTTAGAGAGGATCCAGAGACATGCTGCAAGATATGTTAAAGGGGTTTGCAATTATGATGCCAGTGTAACATGGATGCTCAGCGAACTCAAGTGGGAGTCACTAGAATCCCAAAGAGGACAATTTTCTATAATCATGTTGTACTATATCCTCAACCAAAACACTTACTTACCACCTGAATACATATCCGAGTTCTACCTCCAGACATCACAGTACCAATTACAGACAAAATCATGCCATGTGTTCAGACTGTTAGAACCATTTTGTAACACAAATACCTACAAGTACTCTTTCATACCCTCTACATCAAGACAATGGAACTTACTACTTTGTCACATCTTCAAATCAGAGACACTTGATCAGTTCAAATTCACATTACATAATCATTACTTTGCAATAAATAACTAAACTTTAACTGTGTGTAACCTTCTATTTGTGAAGCTTCACAGTAATTATACAACCAAGCACTAAAGATAATATGAAATGTGGTTAAAATTACGTCATAAATAAATAAATAATTAATAAATAATGTTCTCGAAAACTACCAGGTCTAGAGACATGAACTAACTGGGTATAGATTCGCCTGTGAATGAAGGCAAACGTATAATCGTTGCTCCTGTTCGTGCTGATGACAGACTTGACCATACGTGTAATTGTATATAACACCCAGTACCACACCCTTGCTTAATTATTTACAGATTGCACGAAGGAGAAGATTAGCGATGCCCATGCAGGAGAGCCAGAGGCCACTTTATGTGTAAACAAGATTACAAGTAAGGTTTTATGTTTGTAACATCTCAAGTCTCCATGCCAGCTGCCAGTGGATTCATTCACATAAATAAACAATACAAGAAAACATTAAAACGTATGCCACGCTCTTTACAATACAATTACATATAAAATTCAAGTAAACAATTTGTCTTGTGCAGCTGGCATGGCGAACTTCCTTTGTGTTGGTGTCAGGCAATTCAATATGTGCTTAATCTTTTTTGTTTTCACCTGGCTTAGCTACTAGGCTCTGGCTGGCTTGGCTGTCTTTCTTTATCTGGTTCATCTGGCTTGCATACTCCTACAGTATTGTTTAGCTATCTCCTGCAAGTTGTGTATGCAGAATTATAGTGTGTCACCCATCAATGTGCCATTGCTGCACTACTGATGAACCCTATGTAGCTCTAGTTGATGTTGATATACTGTGCTGTATATTGGCTAATAATTTTTATCTGGTGATGTTGCCTCAATTAAGGGGGTCCAAAACCAAGCCAAAATTTCCTATGAGATTTCAAAATTTTTAGATTATACTCAAGTTTCTGGTGAAGATTTCAAGACTAGATTATCATGTAATATCAGTGTGTATCCGACAAATTCCGGAAATTTTAAAATTTTAAAGATTTCAGATTTCGATTCCAGAGATTTCTAGTAAAGATTTCAAGATCAACCTATGAGATTTCCAACTTGTTTCGGATGCTCGTGTTGCCTATAATGTATTGCTGCATACAATACTGCAATAATGTATAGTTCTCTCCTGTATGTTTTGTATACATATACTTTGTACACATCACTGTGCCATTACCACACCAATGATGTACTGGCACTTAGCTACTGGTGGCCTTTAGTTACGATGCCACTATTGTGTTATATCTGTCACTACCGTGGCATATTGAGATGATTTGGGGATCGTGCCTTCACAACCTAATAGCCTCACCAGGGGCTGTCACATTGGTGTATTTACTTGGTTGTATGTGACGCGGTCCTAGTAATAATAATAATAACAATAATAATTAGATCCATATACATAATGGATGATTACAAGGTTAGTTATTGAAGCTGTTTGTGTGGTTCCATATGCCCTTCAAACAATACACACTGGCAACTGACAAATGTACTTACCATAGACAATAACAGTTATGGCTCTGCTGTCACTTCCAATTGGATTTGTTACATTGCATATGTATACTCCACTATCATTTAAAGTTAATCTTCTAATGAAATATTCAGCCTCAAATATTGCAATTGTGCTATTATGAGTAACTGAACGGATGGTAACAAGCTCTTCAGATAATAAATCATCACTATCTTTACTCCAAGTAAAAGTGTCAGGGGGAGAGCCTTCTGAGGTACATGATAACACTAGTGGAAAACCAATTCTCATTCTTATGTTAGATGGAGATGAAGAGATAGAGTCAACAATCATTGGAGCACCTACATAATAAACAAGTAAATAATGAAACAGTTCGGTAACAATTATATATTACACTTAGATCGTATGATAATAACTTACTCCTTCCATCAAAGTATAAGCCAACTCTCATGGTTTGTATCATCATTGAACTGTTCATTATCATACATGTGTAAATACCTTCTGCACTAGTAGAAAGAGTTAGGCACTGGTATAAATCAACCACTCCTACTTGGCCTCTCATAAGTGCCCCATCCTGTTGGATCACTAAACCACTGCACTCTCTATTAAACACTGGAAAACCACTAAAGAACCATCCACCAAGATCTGTATTGTCATCACCATTAGGTCCAAGGCCAGTAACACAACGAGCAACTAACCCTGGACCACTGGCAAAAATTAATGAGTAATCATCAAGTAAGTTATCAAAACTCAAATCATTATTTCCAGTGGTAATTGCAATACCTAATAGCATAAGAGAAAAGATAATAAACTTCCCAATCTATCTGTTTCTTAAATTACTCTGTTTGTGTGGTTTGATATTACTCAGAAACAAGTTTACAGGAAAGTTATCTGTACAGTACAAGTGGATTGTGCAGTGTAAGTGCTTAGTGTACAGTTTCAGTTTCAACAAAAAACCGATAACAAACTTGTAAAGCTTATGCAATAAAATTATATGGTTGACCAGCTTTAGCGATTCCACCAGTAATGCTAACTTCAACAACTGTAATAGAAGATCAAAATTATCCTACAATATGATACTCTCAAAATTTTAAAATTCTGTACAAGTGTACATTAATGCACTAATGTTTTGCTGAGGCTCTTCATAATGAAAAGTTTGTAGGTGGTAATCATTCTATGATGTTGCTGAATTGTAGCTATTTAAGCACAGACCCAATGTACATGATAACAATGTTTGGACAACTGAGTGTTCAGAGGAAGAGTCTATACTATTATTTATTGATGAGAGTGTCTAACTGGAGTACATTAAAGTTTAGCAAAATCACTGCTACCAGTAAAAATTTGGGCATGCCGAAATACAACTGTAAGAATAATAGAAAGCCGTATGACAAAGTACACCTCACATGAACAATGCTGTTAAAGGTAAAGGTGCCGCATCTGATATCAAAGACTGTCGTTCAAATTTGAAAGAACCTACTACCCTGCAAAGTGACTCCTCCAAAGCTGCCATGCCTGTGGAACTGAGCACTTGCAATCGATGTCAAGTTTCTGTACGTGGCCTTGTACAATGTGAATGTTGCAATTTATGGCACTGTAATGTATGCTGTGGAATTACTGAAGATCCTTTGGTACTACTTGGCGAAGCAGAGTGTCTTCATTTCTTTTTGCTCATCTTGTGAAGGTGAAGTCTTCAATGTTATCAACAAGAATTGTCACAACAGCACTTCCATCACTAGTCCTCAAAAAGGCTTTTTATAAACTGTGTCTGATACAATATTTATTTTCAAAGCCATCAACGACCTTCAAAGTGCAATGCAGACTACCATTGCTAGTTTACTCAGTCCTCAGAATCAGGAACAGACCATGGCTACGAATGATCAACCTTCTAGCAATCCTTTTCTTCATTGTTATGAGATTTCTCAAGCTGTGTTTTCTGTACTAAATGAAGAGAAAGAGAAAAGCAAAAGAAGACTTAATGTCACCCTACATAACATACCTGAATCAATTGCTGAAGAAGTGGATGTGCAAAAACAACATGATACAGATACAGCTAAAGCAATTATCAATCAGCATTTAGGAATTCCAGCATCAGTTTCAGAAGCTGTTAGACTTGGAAAAAAGTCTGATAAATCAAGACTACTCAGAATAAATGTCGGGTCTGATCAGGAGAAAACTGAGATCCTCCGCAATTGTACCAAAATCCACTCGATTTCTGAGCCGGAATATTTGAGAAAAGTGTTTATTACACCTGACTTGACAAAGAAGGAGTGGGAAGAAAACAAAGTGTTAATGAATAAACTCAAAGAAATGAATAATGGGTGCAGAAAGTATCAGATAAAAACGGACGGATAGCGCCAAGGAGAAATAGAGCACTTGCACGTGTGAAGCAATGGTTGCTAGGTGGACATGTTTTGGGACAACTTTCTATGGTGCATATTATTGGGTCAGAATGAAGGTAATGAGATTTATTCACTAAGCACTGGGTATAGTGGAACTTGGAAGTGGGGCTGATTTTGAAATAGAAGATCTTATCATTGGCTTCATGAAATAGGTGGCTAATTAAATTTCAATACATTATTCACCAATTCTAACTTCTTCACCTTTTTTCACAAGCTGGATGATATTTACAACATGACTCTGATTCGCTTCATTACAGCTTTTACCAAATCCTGAGAAAGCGCTTTTCAGCCACAACACTGTCCTGAAACATGGCCGACAGCTACGGTTGCTTAGCATTTACGATATTTATGTCATGCTGCAAGTTCTCTATTAAGTTCTTCTGGCACTACTACATCAGTTTTGGACCCCAACTCCAATAACAAGAGTAATATCAGTTTTGAAAATCTAAAAGTCTTTATACAAGTGCTGACCAATTAATTAACAAGAACAATGATAATTATGCTAATGACTTAATGCCCATTGCAGGTAACGAGCCAGATATTATATTGCTTACTGAAATTATTCACAATGTTATCTATCTCACTAGCACTTCTATCTATCCCAAAGTATCAAGCATATTTCAACTTCGACCCTAGCTCGATTGTTACAAGCAAGATATGCATATGTGGGGTTGGGATTTATGTTTACAGCAAAATATCTGACTGTGCTATAATTACATTCAATAGTGAATTTAAGGAGGCTTTATGGGTCCAGATACTCTTACACAATCATGATTCACTACTTGTTGGTTGTATATATCATAGCCCATCATCAAACCTAGCTAATTCAGTATCTTTACGGTGCAACTTGTTAAATATAATTGATGGATACACTCATTTACTTATCTGTGGTGACTTCAAATTCCCAAACATAGATTGGTCATTTATTACTGGTGATAACAGACATACACAAGCTTTTGTGGAGACAATTCAGGATATATTCTTGTACCAACATGTTGACGAACGTACCAGGTATAGACCAAACACCACACCTCATATACTCGATCTTGTTTTAACTAATGAACAGAATATAGTCAGCAACCTTGAATATTTTACCTGTAGTGATTTGGGTTCAAGTGACCA
This sequence comes from Dysidea avara, assembly GCF_963678975.1. Lineage (NCBI taxonomy): Eukaryota > Metazoa > Porifera > Demospongiae > Dictyoceratida > Dysideidae > Dysidea > Dysidea avara. The sequence goes on from NC_089273.1 coordinate 32,302,787, forward strand.
CGTCTATCTCAGGTTCAATTTGGCTTGTTATTGAAAACTATCAACTTGTACAATTTGATTTATGCTCTGCCTATTTCACAAAACTGTACCAATTATTAGAAGCGATAGACTGGCATACTAGTTTAGATCCCCTCAATACTTTGCAAACTTGGTACTTTTTTGCTAAACGTTTTGAATCATGCTTAAAAGAATGAGTACCATATAAGAGACCTAGCAATAAGAAGCAGGACATGTTTATGACTCAACAAGCTCTACACAGTCTACATCTTAGAAATACAAAGGAGAATTTCTGGCAAAAATATACCTCTACCAAACTGAACTCTGATTACCAAGTTTATTGCAGAGCTAGAAATTTGTTTCGAAGCTAAACCTGGAATCTATAGAGGAATTATGAAACTGAAGTTACTCAAAATGCCGAATCAAGTCCCAAGTGCTTTTGGCACTACATTAATCCCCAGTTAAAAGTAAGACCAACTAATTCCAGCCTTAAAAAACCTGATGGAACTGTCACGTAAGATAGCTGTGAGATAGCTGACATGTTTAATACTAATTTTTCAAGTGTTTTTACATTATCAGATGACACCTCAGTTCCAACTTTCCAACTTAACCATGAAGTGTCACTCATTACTGACATTGATAGTAATGCCAACATTGTTTACAATAAGTGTGTCAACTTGAAAACTGACAAGTCCTCTGGCCCTGATGGCTGGCCTATCCTTGCATTAAGAGAAATAGAACTACAAATTAGCTCTCCTCTTGCTATTAATTTTAAGAAATCTTTTCAACAACAAATCATACCCGATGCTTGGAAACATGGTTACATAACCCCTATTCATAAAAAAGGCAGCTGGCTTTTTCCAGTAACTATAGACCAGTTAGTCTTATTTCCCCAATTGTGAAACTGATGGAGTCTATCATCAAAGACAGTATTTCTGCTTATATGAGTAGTAACAACTTATTTTCACTAAGTCAACATGGTTTTACCGCAAGAAGGTCTTGCACCAGCCAACTTCTTTGTGCAATGAATTATTGGACACGATGTTTGAATGACAAATTCCCTGTGGATATTGCATACTTGGATTTCCAAAAAGCTTTCAATTTGGTTCCACACAAGTACTTGCTAAGCAAGTTGTGTGGATATGGTATTCAGAGAAAATTACTCTCTTGGGTTGAAGGTTTTCTTATTGGAAGGAAACAGAGAGTTGTCTTAAATGGTCATTGTTCCACATGGGCTGATGTGCTTAGTGATGTGCCCCAAGGGTCTGTTTTGGGGCCCTTACTTTTCAACATATATCTGAATGATATGCCAGATATTGTTGATAGTCCAACTCTTCTATTTGCTGATGACATCAAGATCTTTAGATGCATTAAGTCACACGAAGGTTATATCCAGCTTCAATCAGATTTGAATTACTTCTCTGAATGGTCATTTAAGTGGAAACTAAATTTCAATGTTGGGAAGTGTAATATCTTACGTACATCTTGGCACTAAAGAAAATTACACCTATTTCCTTTGCGGCACTGCCATCCAACCAGCACAATTTGGCAGGGACATTGGGTTATGATTGATCAAGATCTTAAACTTCATTAGCACACTTCACTTGTAACCAACAAAGCAAATCACATACTTGGGTTGATTAAAAGAAGTTTTTCTTATTTAGACTCAGACATGTAGGTTCGTCTTTACAGATCTATGGTACGTCCTATACTAGAGTATGGTAATATACTTTGGGGACCAGGGGTGGATCTAGGATTTTTTGAAAGGGGGGACTAAGCTGGACAGGGACATATGTGACCGGGCCTGCAATAATAGGGCATGTTGGCACATAATTTTTCCTACTTTTTCACACTTTCATCACTCATAACTTTTTGTACCATTATGCTATGACATTGCAATTTTCAGCTCATAGTAGGCATTTAATTTGCATTATGATGCAAGTTACGGAATGGAAATATATGTTTCCAGCACTGAGATATGACCTGTAGAGTTATGGGGTGTAGTTTGTGCCCACATGCCCTGTTTTCGCAGGCCCGGTCACATATGTAACTAGTCAGACATTAGAGGATACCAAGCCTTCTCACAAGGCCCTAGTTGTAAGATTCATGTAGTATCCATGGTCAAATTAGCTATTTGGAATAGTGACTATATTAGTGTGCGAAGCACACTAGCATGTGAAGCATACCAACTTAGGGGGTCTGGGGGAATGCTGGTCTGGGGGAATGCTCCCCAGGAAATGTTTGAAATTAGACCCTCTAAAGGTGAATCTGAGAGTATTTTTAGTAGTTTTTCAGTGGAAAATAATGGAATTTAAGTTTATTTCATTCAAATTTACTTTTCCATTAAATCAAGACTAATTGCAATAATATATGCATTGAGTATAGCTATCATGCATGCATGATAAAAGGGGCTAGCTAGGATTTTATATAGGTGAGGCAGTCCTTGCAATGCTTTATGTTTGCCATGCACTCTATTGTGTAAGCACAATTGGCATGCATAACATACTCCAGCTAAGGGTCTGGGGACATGCCCCCCAGAAGTGGATTTAGGGGGGGCTAAGGGGGTTGTAGCCCCCTTTCCTTTCTAAGTTAGTGCTTGGCCAATAAAACTCTAAATCTTCTATGTGTATCAAAAGCAGACTTATTTCAAGAATTATGCATCACTACCAACATAAATAATGTCTATGCAACTATACCTATAGTTCAACTCTAGCGATCTGTTCCAGGAGATTATAGCTTACTTTTCCTCAAGGGCTCTTCAAAAACAAGTTTCGATCGTGGGTTACATCTCCAGTTACAAAAGTTTTAATTGTGGGTTTTGTTTTATTCAGATGATTAGCAGTTTTACACTATGGCTAAGAGAAGTGATTAGTGTGGTTTTTTATATTTTAAAAGAATTATATGATTCAAAAAGTGTTATTTAGTTTAATTAGCTAGATTTATCAGCTACAGTGTATTATGTAGCTAGCTACAACTCAGCCATTTAGCAAACTGTAGTCTTTTGGTAATTTTCAGTGTCATAAGGCAGCTATAGCATATTCACCCACTTTTGCCTTTGAAAGTAAAATCTGTATCAGTTACCTTCTGATATATGACTCAATGCTTTAACTAGCTTATGTATGCAATTGAAGATAAAAGGAAAGGCAAAGTGCAGAAGACGGAATCCATAAAAGACACATGTCACAAGTGAGTTTATTGTAGGTGGGTGTGTGGTGCTTCATTTGGTCTGTAGCTTTCCGACTGGTCAGGCAGGCTGGAAGGTAAGCAGACCAAAATATTATTTGGTTTTGGTAATCTTAATATTAGACCTCTGTGGGGGTATTCTTGTTGTTATGCTGGATTTGAAGACTAAAGCATAAAAGTGATTTTTGTTGCGTATGATTTTTTATGTTGAAGAATTTTGGTGGCGTCCATCATTTAGGCAGGATCCTACTAAACACTGCTACCATCTGTTTGATATTAAATGTTATCTATAACTACATACAGCAGAAGCAACATTTATAGCCATAAGCAACTTCAGATTTTAGATTCAAATTGGTAATGAACAATTATGACATTTAATCAACTACATCAAGACACACCTTCCTCTCTTGTGGTAGTTTGATAAAAGTCATAATGTTATAATTATTTTATTTTCAGTTTGAGCCTCAAACCTAGAATTGTTATGGCTATAATTAATTTTGTTTCTATAAAAGCATTTGATGTGTAAAACTCAGTAAATTATAAAGGCCATATGTTACTTTTAGTCACGGTTGCTGTAAATCCCTGGAAAGCATTTCTTTGAGGTTATAAAACTTGGATAATTGCAAAAACAGAATATTTAGCTACTGTATAAAGCACACAAAGTTGAGTGATGTTCTCACGTTCTCCTGGATGTGTTTCTCATGAGGGCTTGAATAGGGAGTACAAGATGTAGTGAGTTTAGGATCATAACCCACAAAACTGTGTATGTATATATGTTCTGAATGTGTACATCATTTCATATTTGTCAGATATAAGTCTTTAGATGCGGAAAATGTTTCAAATGTAACAACCTTGACTGAAGGACGTAGCATGTGGCCATAATGAGTTACTGAATTTAGAATAATTGTACACATGGTCACTGACATTGTAATCATTAGACAAGTAGCACAATGAATAGAGACACTGTATCAATGAAGCATAAGCCAACGCCTGCTACAGAAGTGGTGGGATGTCATCCTGCTGTTATATATGGTGTGCATGATTTGTTTTGCACGTTATACTCTATTACAGAGACAAATTCTAATTATTAGTACTCTAGGTTTTAGGTTCACATAACTACCTTAATGAAGGAGTGTATATGCTCTTATTCTCCACCCTTGGACTTATATGTTCCCTGCAAAGCCTAAAAATGATGACAACCTTCAAGTAAAAGATGTAGATAATTAAAGTAATATGATTAATTGTGTGGGCAGTGAACATTTTGCAAATCTTAGCCATTACTTTAGAACAAAATAAGCTATGATATTTTAACAAGAATTAATTAACTTGTTTCTTATAATAAGATCTTCAATTACAACCAAATTTGCAAAAAGGAGTTTTCCACATGCATCCAATTCTGTAAACTTGGAAGACCATAACTTAGTGTTCAAGCAACATTTTAACCTAAAATATTCACCCACTATATATGTTGATGCTCACTACTGACAAGTCAATAGCTGTTTCCAATCTGAAGTTATGAATTGTCAAACTTGGCAATTGGATGTGTGTGGAAGACACCTTTTCGCAAATCCGGTCACAATTTAACACCCACTTTGAACAATTCAAGTGTTGCATGGGTGATAATGATTACTGTGATTAACTAATAGTATCATAATCTATTTGTGACTGGATCTACGAAAACCGTTCTTATCGCCCAAGACAGGAAGTTTGATTTTTTCACACAAACACAAAGCTTAATGAATGTACTATCAAGTTTCACTGCCTCAGTCGACCAGAGTAAAGTGGTCTGCTTTTGCTGGCTGCTTTTCTAGAGCACAGTGGCGAGCCGTACGAGTGGTCTGGGGTCTTGATGGAGCCCTGGCCAACCAGGAGATGGCTGTGTGTGGCTGTACAGCTCTGTGGTGTTGGACAATGACCTGTGCTGTAAATTTACTTTCATTTTAGCCAGTTCTGAGCCCTGAATGGCCTATAACTTGGCCTAATTCATCCCAGCACGTCTCTTTTCAATTTTTGAACACCATCTTGCCCGCCTTTCAGGGCCCCCGCCTCCCACCCTTCTGGAGCTTGCCTGATACAGACAACCTCGGTTTAAAAACTATCTAAAATGGCGGGAAACTTAGCTGTTGACTACTTCTTCAGTGGATGATCAGGAAGGTAAGAAATTGTTGTGAAACGTGTGAAAATTTGGTATGCGTAGCTACAACCGTTGGCCAGCTACAACACACAGAATATTTAAAACCGACGTTTCTCGATACTTTTAAATGGGCGATAAGACCGGTTTTCCCAGAGACAGTCACATTTTTGCATTGTTATTTTATGTAGCTAGAAAAATAGAAATGTAATAGCAGATTTTTTTAAATTAATGTAATGCCTGTGGATGCAAATACCAGCACATATAAATGCCAATTATCATGTTTGAAGGCAGTTGTACAGTGATTTAATTTCTGTGGTGATTGTTTGCACCATCTTGACTCAGCAATCAGATAGACTACAGCAAGACTGAACTCTGAACCCTAAGTGCAAGCCTTTGTGGTACTGTGGAGTTAATAATAATAATGGTACCCATTGAGGTTATTGCTGATAGAATGCCCAATGTTGTTGTAAACTTACAGAGGGTCATTGATGATGAGTGAGCAGGAAGGAAACCAGTCTGGACATCCTGCACAAACACACCTGTTGGACTTACCAGAATTATTAATTTTGATGACCAGAAAAGTTGGGTGAACCATTTTGAAAATGTGTCTGTTGTTAATGACTGAAATGATGGGAACAAACCTCTGAAGGTGAGGAAGGCACCCCCAGAAACTATCTGATGCCAATTTGGGGTCCATATTGTGGAACAAGGTTCCTGTTAAAAAACAAAATTTGGCCAGATGACTAAAAGTCATTGCAAGAACTAGGTGTGATTCTAGTGTGGTTTCACTGGTTTCCAAAACCAAGTCAGCTTATTGAAATCATAAGAAAGAGATCAATATACCTCAAAGCAATCATAAGCTCAAAAGCTAAAACATTTACCAAGAGATTTCATATAATTTATGAAGATATTAATATATTTTCACCAGCAACAGAACTGTCCCTTTGTAGTTAAGTACTGTTTTTCATTTTGAAGCTGTTTGATACCCAGAATAAAGCTGTATCTTTTAATTTAACATCTGCAAGGAATTTTGGAGTGCAATTCATTCATCAGAAAGCATGACTGAGACAAGCTACTTGGTCCACTATGGCTGCTTATTGAATGATGGTACATTTCTCTGTTGGAGAAATACTCCTTTTTCTTCTACATAGTATAGATCATGCTAAGTGAAGTGACCAAAGGCATTGAATTTCCATTTTCCTTGTCCAAAGCTCCTGTTATTTACTCAGACTATGGCATAGTTATCTATAATGCTGTACCTAGAGTCACGGCACCGTGACTGGACATTTTGCTGCTAAAGTCACGGCGCAGTCACCCAGAATTCACACACTAGTTGTATGAAGGTAAGTTTTTGTTGAGTTTGAGGCAAGCTGGGGTTGGCAGGAGTCTAGTATTCCCTGAGTATTCAACTTTAGGGCACATGCCTAGTAGTATGCCCCAAGCATTCAACTTTAGGGGAGATGTCTTGTACTTTAGAGTTAGGTTAGGGTAAGGGTTCAAGTTTAGTTTCTTCTTTACTGGTGTTATTTATATAGGCTTCTTCGAGAATGACATATATAAGGTACAAACTAAGGAAGTAGGGTAGCTGGTACCACAGAGATGCAGTGGTAGAACGCTGGCTAGATTAAGGGATGTCCCAGGTTCGAGCCTCGCTTTAGCCAATTTTCGTTTTCTTAGGCTTTTTGTCTAAGTTTTTTTTTATTCACGTGATTGCCATGACTCTAGGCACAGCCTTTCAAAAGAAATTACAGGATTTTTCAAAAGTGGCTTCCAGATGTGGTAGTGAGTTATGAAATCAGTGCAGAGGTCTGGGCGCACAGCTCCCAGCCAGTGACAAATTTTTAACATCAAAATACTTCACAAATGCTAGGCTAGGTACCACTTAGAAAATGCCACATTGGCGTTATAATATGTGACCTGATCTTGGAAAACCTACCTTTTTGGCACATTGGTCAATTTTCTGTTTTATAGCTTAAATACGGTACTGGGTACTCATCTATCTTGTGTCAAAATTTCAGCTTAATATCTTTAAGCATCCCTGAGATATGGCCATTTTTCTCTCCTGTACATTACAAACTAACTTTTATGGTAATGTATTGAGTTCTGTGAGTGATTAAGGGTGACAAATGGTGACAGATCATTTTGTTTACCAGCAATTCCGTTTTTACCATCTAGAATACTTTAAAAGACATTTCTGATAGTTTAATGAAGTATTCTTGGTTCATTTCTGCAATTAAATCCCATGTATTATTGTCTAAGACTAAGTTTTAGCCATTCCAGCACCTGAACAAATCACCCAATTTGTAAGTTAATTGTTGTCCCACGCATGTGAAATTACTACATAGTCTCATATAATCATCCATATCTCCTAAGAAAAAGAAGCTATGGGTGTGAAACTTCACAGCAAGAAGGTTTAATAGTTGCTTTATCCAAATGTGCAAAAAAAAATTAATATTGAAAAAATTGTTAAAATTTTCAATGGAGTTTTCCCAAAATGTTTGCTTGTGCCCAAAAGGTAGGTTTTCCAAGATCCGGTCACATATTATGTGACCCAGTCTGACAAAACCAGTCTTATCGCCCATGTCCAGGGGCGGATCCTGAGTCTGGAAAGAGGGGGGGGCACCTTGCTGAAAAAAAGTTGAAGAGCAAAAAAAAAAAAAAAAAAAAAAAGGTCACAACAATAATAGCTAGTTATCCTTTACCAAATATATTATATCACGTATGTTATGTAAAATAAAATCCTATTTATAGCTTATTGAGTAAGCTACACTTCTCCATGAACACTGTGACTGCTTTATTAGAGTGATTGGTGATTGACTGCTCTATTAGAGTATCTCGATCTTATATACATTTTTTTAAGGGAGGGGGGGGGGGGGACATGCCCCCTGTGCCCTCCCTGGATCCGCCCCTGATGTCAACGGAAGATTCGATTTTTCACCCAGGACACAAAGCTACATGAATAAACTATCTAATTCCACAAGCAAAATCAGCTAGACTTGAGTGTTGGCTGCTTTTTCCAAACCCAGTGGCGATCCATACGTGCAGTGCGGTGTGGGGTCTTAATGGAGCTCTGGTCAGCCAGGGGATGACTGTATGTGGCTGTACAGCTCTGTGATGTTGAATAAGTACCTCTGCTGTGAATGTTCTTTCATTTTAGCCAATTTTGAGACCCTAATGGCCCAAAGCTTGCCTAATTCATCCATACATCTTCCTTTTCAATTTTTGAACACAATCTTACCCGCCTTCCAACCCTCCCTCCTCCCACCCATTTTACAGCTCGCTTGATACAGTCAACCTCGGTTTAAAAACTATCTAAAATGGTGGAAAACTTAGTTGTTGGCTACTTGCACAGTGGATGCTGTGGAAGGTAAGGAATTGGTGTAAAACTTGTGAAAATTTGGTACACATAGCTTGAACCATTGGCGATAAAACCAGCATTTCTTGATACTTTTAAATAGGCGATAAGCCCGGTTTTCCCAGACTGGGTCACATATTTCATTAACATCTTGTCGTGTAAATCGGCGAATATGTTTACAAATTACGAGATTTTTTGCTATATCTTCAAGGAAATATCTTTTCAAGTTATAATCCGCACTCTCAACCTTTCTTATTAACTGTACTCTAAACTAAAACCATTAGTGGCTGCATTGTCTGAAGCAATTTCCAGCAGCAGCATTGCAAAAAGCGAAAATTTGGACTCGAAAAAAGTTTCGATGTCACTGGAGCACACAGCCGCTATGCCAAAGTAACCCTCCCTGGTCAAACTGGTCTGGCATGGGTCCAACTACTACCACACCAAATATCATCGAATTCCAAAATAGTTTGACATCTGGCTGAGCTTGATAAAATTCGTCAAAAATGCCGATTTTATCCACTTACAGGAACTTTTGCTAGCCAGATGTGCTAGTTTACTTCTTAATAGCTTGCTAGACCCATAGCCAGTAGCTTTCATTCATAGGATTGGTCTGACAGCTCTTCTAGCGACCTCAAAATCTGCCGAATACCGATATCGACAAATTTTGCCGATATTGACTGAATTAAATAAATCTTACATGTCAAACGTGATGCTTTGCCTCTCTAAAGTCATGGTGCATCCTTGTTTAGTTATATTCGTCCATGTGGCGGTACTGGCGGCTCTCTCATCGAGCCCAATATCCATCAAAATGTCTATCTCACCATTTGTCACCAGTTATACAAGTCAAACATGTTGCTGAATCCTTCAATCGCCTTCATCCGTGCAGGCAGCTTTTTTCAGTCTTTTGGAAATATCAGAGCATGCCAATTGAGTGCTACCATCAATACCACTTACTATTTATTTTATTTTATTTATTCCACACAAGAATGATGAAGAAAAACCAGCAGAAATATTACACAACCCAAATGGAGTTAGTCTAGTTCTAAATCTCCACTCTTCGGCCTTCTACACGAATGGAAATTTCGATTGTGATTTTCACTAATCATTTGCGTTTTGGTAATCATTTGTATAAACATGTAAGCTTAGAGTGCAATATTTAGGGCTAGACAAGTGCTTTGTTACATTTCTGCTGGTGTTCCTTCAACATTCTTGTGTGGAATCAATGAAATATTTCAATCAACTAATACTAGCAAGAGTTCATAATATAGTAGTGGGGGAGAGTGTCTAACTGAAATACTTCCATGGAACACACTGTGTTAAGTTACACCTGACTCTGTTCAAAGAATAAAGACTTGACCTTATCAGCACCAATTAACGCTAATCAACAGTTCTCTATCACCAGTACAGGTACTGATTTAATCAAAGAGAAACTTAACACAGTGTGTTTGTACAGGGTATATTGACAGTTGGACACTCTCTCCCATTACTATATTATGAACTCTTGATACTAGAGTGGACAGTTCTAAATTTTCCTTCTTCCCTTCAGTGATTAAACTATGGAATAATCTACCCCACAACATTGTTAACGCTCCCACATACACTGAGTTTTGTAATGATTTGGACACTTTTATGATTACACCTGCACTATAATCATGCATGATTCCTGCACAGTACACAACATAATTATACAACCAAGTACTAAGAATAATACGAAACGCGGTTAAAATTACGTCATAAATAAATAAATAATTAAATAAATAATTAAATAAATAATAATTAATATTTGAGAAAACTACGAGGCCTAGAGACATGAACTAACCGGGATAGATTCGCCTGTGAATGAAGGCACAAACGTATAATCGTCGCTCCTGTTTGTGCTGATGACTTTACCATACGTGTAAATCGTAAATCTATATAACGCCCAGTACCACACCCTTGCTTAATTACTTACATATTGCGCGAAGAAGATTAGTGATGCCCGTGCAGGAGAGCCAGAAGCCACTTGTGTAAACAAGAAGATTACAAGTAAGTTTTTATGTTTGTAACATCTCAAGTCTCCATGCCAGCTGCCAGTGGATTCATTCACGTAAATAAACAATACAAGAAAACATTAAACTGACATAGCTATGCCACGCTCTTTACAATAAGCTTACAGTTACATATAAAATACAAGTAAACAATTTTGTCTTGTGCAGCTGGCATGGCGAACTTTCTTTGTGTTGGTGTCAGGCAATTCAATACGTGATTAATCTTTTTTGCCTTCACCTGGCGTAGCTACTAGGCTCTAGTGGCTTGGCTGTCTTCCTTTATCTGGTTCATCTGGCTTGCATACGCCTACAGCATTGTGTAGCCATCTCCTGAAAGTTGTGTATGCATAACTATAGTGTGTCACCCATCACTGTGCCATTGCTACATCACTGATGAACCTTACTTAGCTCTAGTTGATGTTGATATGCATTGCTGTATATTGGCTAATAATTTTTATCTGCATGGTGATGTTGCCTATAATGTATTGCTGCATACAATACTGCAATAATGTATAGTTCTCTCCTGTATGTTTTGTATACATATACTTTGTACACATCACTGTGCCATTACCACACCAATGATGTACTGGCACTTAGCTACTGGTGGCCTTTAGTTACGATGCCACTATTGTGTTATATCTGTCACTACTGTGACATATTGAGTTGATTTGGGGATAATGCATTCACCACCTAATAGCCTCACCGGGGGGCTGTCACGTTGGTGTATGTACTTGGTTGTATGTGACGCGGTCCTAGTAATAATAATAATTATTATTATTATTATTATCTTATTACCATTAGGTGATTTTTGTAAGACTACTTGTAACTGTATTGTGATGTTGTGTGTTTGATATATAAGGCATGTATGCTTTGATAGTTTCATGATTTGTCCAGAGAAGTAATACTAGCTGTCAGTTTGTTAAGTCAACTAGTTTGAAGGGTTTTTGGCCCTGACTACTTCTCCCTGCTGGACACCCTTTAATAATAATAATAATAAATAAGCAGCAAGTGGTATTGATGGTTGCGCCCAATTGGCATGCTCAGCTCTGACATTTCAAAAAGACTGAAGAAAACTGCCTACACAGACGAAGGTGATTGAAGGGTCCAGCAAAGATGTAGAGAGGCAAACTAGCATGTTTGACTTGTAAAACTTTCCAAAATTGGTGACAAATGGTGAGATCGGAATTTTGATGGATTTGGGCTTGATAAGAGAGCCAACAGTGCCACCCTATGGACGAATACAAATAAACAAGGAAGCAGCATGACTTTAGAGAAGCAAAGTATCTAATTTGATGTGCAAAATTTCTTTAACGAGGTGTAAGTTAGTCAATATCGGCAAAATTTGTCGATACCAGCACTTGGCGGATTTCACAGGGGTGTCAGAGTAGGTCCGACAGACCCGGCAATTGCCGGACCAATACTTGCCATAGTAAGATCGATATAATCTAATAGAGCAGTCAGAACTCTAATAGAGCAGTCAGGTACTCTAATAGAACAGTCAGTTGCTGAACTACACTATATAAAAACCATATAAAGGCAATCTAAGGATGTAGTACAACACTACAATCTGTGTGAAAGTTTTAGTTGCCTGACCAATCCAAAATTACTTCCTACTCCCCTGTTTTGAGGTCACTACAAGAGTTTCCAGACCAATCCCATATGAATGAAAGTTACTAGCTATGGTTCTAGCAAGCTTTTGAGAAGTAAACTAGCACATCTGGCTAGCAAAAGTTCCTGTAGGTGGATAAAATTGGCATTTTGACAGATTTTTGACAGCCTTCAAGCTCAGCCAGATGGCAAACAATTTTGGAATTCGATGATATTTGGTGTGGTAGTAGTTGGACACAAGCCACACCAGTTTGACCTTGGAGAGTTACTTTGGCATCGCTGCTGTGTGCTCCAGCAGCATCGAAACATTTTTCGAGTACAAAATTTTGTTTTCGCGATGCTGCGGCTGGAAATTGCTCCAGACAATGCAGCCAGTGGTGGCTTTAGTTTAGAGTACAGTTAGTAAGAAAGGTTGACAGTGCATATTGTAGCTTGAAAAGACATTTCCTTGAAGATATAGCAAAAAATATCGTAATTTATAAACATATTCGCCGATTTGCACAACAAGACATTAATGAAAAATAGTGCCTATCTTGCATTTTTAAGTGGTACCAAGCCTAGCATTTGTGGGTGGTTTGGTAGCTGATCCTCGGTGGTCAAAATTTCACGTTGCAGACCCTATATAAAGCACTTTATATTCTTGGTTTCCTAGAGTCCTTATCATCATAGTTTATGGCTATAGCTAGTTAGGTATTGTAGTGAATCCAAATTCTCCGAACGAAAATTGTATCAAGACACATCTATCTGTTCCAAGATCATGGAGCATATTTTGTATCACTCTATTATAGAAAACCTAAATTTACATCACAAATTAGAAGATTACCAATTTGGTTTTCGGTCAGGTTATTCTTGTGAAACTCAACTTATGACAATAGTAGAAGATATCTTAACAGCTATGGATCAAAGATATCAGGTTGACATCATCTTGTAGGACTTTAGCAAGGCGTTTGATACAGTACCACATCAAAGATTGTTAAAGAAGTTGCATAACTATGGTATTCGTTCTAATACTCTGAATTGGTTAAGTACATGGTTAACTCAGAGGTTTCAGCGTGTGGTTGTTAAGGTCATCAATCAGAATTTGTTCCTGTTCAGTCTGGTGTCCCTCAGGGGACAGTTATAGGAGCCGTCATGTTTTTAGTCTATATTAATGATACATGTGGTGGTATTTCCTCGAATATACTTTTCTTTGCTGACGACTGTATCCTTTATCGTGTAATTAAAGATAAACTTGATCAAGACACTCTTCACGCTGACATTAACTTACTTATTAAATAGACTAAGACTTGGCAGATGGCCTTTAATGCAAAGAAATGTGCTGTGCTGCGATGTACTAGACTACTGACAACATTATCTTATGATTACTACATCAATGACTCTCTGTTACAGTTAGTTACTAAACATCCCTACTTAGGAGTTTTATTGGAAAGTACTATGTCTTCCAGAAATCACTTAGAAAATATCACTACTAAAGCAACAAGAATGTTAAATGTTCTCCACAGAAACTTGTATAGATGCAATCAAGAAGTCAAATGCATGGCATATACCCATCTTGTAAGACCTATGCTGGAGTATGCATCGTGTGTGTGTGGGGCCCTAACTTCCACAAAGATATCAATGCTTTAGAAATGATGCAAAGAAGATCAGCATGATGGGTAACATCAAATTATGACTGGCAAAGTGGAAACAGCATTTCTCTTTAGAGGATCTTCAGTGGCAGTCACTTGCACAGAGAAGACAAACATCATGGCTTAAAATATTTTTAAGGCAGTTTATCATACATCAGGATTAAAAATCCCAGATCATTATAATCAAGAAACTTTAGTGCAATCAACTAGATCTTATCATCATTTACACTTCTCAGAACCATTTATAAACACTAATCCGTATAAATTTAGTTATTCCCCAAGAACAATTGATGAATGGAATCATTTACTCCACCATTTATTTGAGTTGGAATCAGTTGATTTATTTGTAGTGAATGTAATTGCATGTATGTAAGTAGTTAGCTAATCATGTACGTGTGTATTTGATTTTTCTTGGGGCTGGTCCCCCTGGACACATCAGTAATTATTGGCTGTCCAGTATAATTAAAAACAGAAAAAAAAAACAAAAAAAAAAACACGATTGTGTGTCGTGCGGCCTAAGTAGCCGGTGCGCCACACCGTGGGTAGTATATAGACAGGAAGACAGGGAATCATTTTCACACCTTAGTATCTCAGTGATACCTTATCCAAGTAGAACCAAATTTTCTGCACAGATGCCCTCCAGGTATGGGAGTCCACATTCCAGATTTGAAGGGAATCGCTTAAGGAAATTCCGAGAAATGAGCAGCCAAAACTTCGGATTTTTTGATTGTTTTTTTTTTTCTTATTCTTCATCTTCGTGTATTCGCACACTTGTAAAAAGTAAAAATTGGTATAAAACGTAAACACATACTCTGAACACCTTGAAATTTGGCACACAGAAAGGGAGTCCAAAGGCTAATCAAAGTATCACATTTGGTGTAAATCAGATGTACGGTTGAGGATTTATGACCAATTATTCGTGTAAAACAAGATCGATTTGTTGTCAAGCCTACAGGGTAAACCGCTTCATGGAATTAGATGAAAATCATTTTGTGGATAGATCTACCATTGTAGGAGTGCCTTTGGTGGTTTGAAAGCAATCGAATGAAAGATCATGGAGATATGACATGAAACCGAAGGTGTGTAATTATTGCGCGATCTAGATTCGTGAATAAAAATACCAATAACTTTCAGGCCTACGAGGCAAACCGCTTAGAGCACTGAGCTAAAAAAGGGTATGTAGATGGAATAGTCATGTCCTTTTAGTAGTACAGAGCAATCGGTTTACAAAATCACTGACTTATGATTCCAACGCCAACTCCCGTGTAGCAAATGCGAGATCGAGATACTCCAATAGAACAGTCACCCTAATAGAGCATTCAGCTAGTTCATGACATACTCTATTATAGATTTCTATTACATTGCAAGTTATGCTGTAGGAAGTTCAGCAGGAACCATTTAATATTGTATACAATTCAGCTACAAGCAAGTCACCCTGTAGAGAGTTCAGCTATAAATATATCACTGTATAATTATAACAAGTCACACTGGAGGGAGTTCAGCTATCAACAAGTCATGCACCCTGTAGAGAGTTCAGCTACAAACAATTCACTCTGTAGAAATTCTGCTACAAACAAGTCTTCATGCAGAGAGTTTAACATCCAAAATCCACCATGTAAAGAGTTCAGCTTTACTATCAAGTTACTCAGTAGAGAGATCAGCTAGAAAAAAAGATAGCTAAGCTAGAAAACGTTACTTTGTAGAGAGTTCAGCTACAAACAAATCACATTGTAGAGAGATCAGATAGAAGAAGCCATCTTGTAGAGGGTTCAGCTGTGAAGTCATCACCCTATAGAGAGTTCAGCTAGAAAAAAAATCACCCTGTATAGAGTTCAGCTACAAAGAAACCATCCTGTAGAAACAAGTCACCTGTAGAGAGATCAGCTACAAAATAAAATCCTGTAGAGAGTTCAGCTACAAACAAATAACCCTGCAAAGAGTTTGGTTACAAAACTTCACCCTGTAAAGTATTCAGCTACAAACAAATCACCTTGTAGAGTGTACAACTAGACACAAGCCACCCAGAAGAGAGATCAGCTAGAAGAAGTTACATTGTAGAGAGATCAGCTGAAAGAATTCATCATGTAGAGAATTCAGCTACAAACAATTACCCTGTGGAGCATTCAGCTACAACCACATCATCCTGCATAGACTTCGGCTACAAAGAAACCATCATGTAGAGAGTTCAGCTGCAAACAAATTACCCTGTAGACAACTCAGCTACAAACAAATCACCCTGTAAAGAGATCAACTAGAAGAGGTCACCATGTAGAGAGTTCAGCTACAAAAAAACCACCATGTAGAGAGTTCAGCTGCAAACAAATCACCTGTAGAGAGTTCAACTAGAAACAAATCATCATGTAGAGAGATCAGCTAGAAGAGGTCACCTTGTAGAGAGTTCAGCTACAAAAAACTACCCTATAGAGAGTTCTGCTGCAAACAAATCACCTTGTAAAGAGTTCAGCTATAAACAAGTCACCCTTAGAGAGATCAGCTACAAAGAAACCATCCTGTAGAGAGTTCAGTTACAATTAAGTTACCCTATAGAGAGATCAGCTAAAACAAATCATCTTGTAGAGAGTTCAGCTACAAACAAAAATTTCCCTGTAGAGAGTTTAATTACAAACAGTTAACCTTATTGAGAGTTCAGCTGGAAACAAGTCACCCTGTAGAGGGATCAGCTAGAACAATCACCTTTTAGAGAGTTTAGCTGCAAAAAATTCACCCTGCAGATAGTTCAGCTACAAACAAGTCACTCTGTAGAGAGATCAGGTAGAAGAAGTTACCTTGTAGAGAGTTCAGCTGCAAAGAAACCATCATGTAGAGAGTTCAGCTACGAACAAATCACCCTGTAGAGAGTTCAGCTACAAAAAGATCACTGTGTAGAGAGTTTGGCTATAAGAAGCCACCTTGTAGAGAGTTCAGCTACAAAGAAACCACCATGTAGAGAGTTCAGCTGCAAACAAATCACCCTGTAGAGAATTCAGCTACAAATAAATCACCCTGTAGAAAGATCAGGTAGAAGAAGTTACCTTGTAGAGAGTTCAGCTACAAAGAAACCATCATGTAGAGAGTTCAGCTACACACAAGTTTCCCTGTAGAAAGATCAGCTAGAAGAAGTTACCTTGTAGAGAGCTCAGCTACAAAGAAACCATCATGTAGAAAGTTCAGCTACAAACAAGTCACCCTGTAGAGCGATTAGCTAGAAGAAGTTACAAAGAAACAATCATGTAGAGAGCTCAGCTGCAAACAAATCACCCTGTAGAGTGCTCATCTACAAAAGATCACTGTGTAGAGAGTTTAACTACAAGAAGTCACCTTGTAGAGAGTTCAGCTACAAAGAAACGACCATGTAGAGAGTTCAGCTGCAAACAAATCACCCTGTAGAGAGATCAGCTACAAACAAATCACCCTGTAGAAATATGTGTTGGAAACAAATCATCATGTAGAAAGTTCAGCTAGAAAGAAGTCACTCTGAAAAGAGTTCAGTTACAAACAATGGGAGTTTCAGCTACAGTTCAGTTACGTATAAGAAGTCACCTTATTACCTAGAGTATGTAATTATCTTTCATTGTTAAATATTTTTAATCAGACAAAAAGCTGTACACAAAATTTCTACCTTTGTTTCACAATTCCTGCAGAAAAGAAAAAAATCAAGTTAGAAGGAAGCACCAAAGCCAGTTACTGGCTGGCTTTGTGGCTTGCAATACAAGAAGAAGTGATACCTAAACCAAAACAGCCAAGCTGTAAAAAAGAGTGCGGCTCCAGAGATGTGAAATCCAAGGAGGCGACCAAGAAATGGCTGTGATGTTAGATTAATGGCAAAAATTTTAATTACAACAATTCAGGTGAATTTGGTGCCGAATCCTAGAGGAGGAGGCAATGCAAATTCACCTGAATTGTCGTAATTAAATTTTTTGCCATTAACCTACCATCACAGCCATTTCTTGGCCGCCACCTTGGATTTCATATCTTTTTTCATCCTGGCCTTTTTTGGGGCCACACTCTTTTTTTTTACAGCTTGGCTGTTTTGGTTTAGATTCTTTAATAGTATTAGCTACTATATTATTATTAAAAACACTACATTATGTACATACATGAGGGGGGTAAATAGTTATCTGAATCTATACCATAGTTCAGATTATTGATGGTACTCCGTCAAAAATCTTTGAGTAATATGGCAGGAACTTAAAATAACACTCTTCTGTAACTTTGACATTAGTCCTTTGAAATGAATGTTCAAAGTTTTCAAATGTTTCTCCAGGCACAAAGAGACTGATCCGAGAGCACCCAGGACTAGTGGGAGAATGACAACCTGCATTGATGTTTCTCTACAACTTTCTCTCTAACTCTAGTGTCACCTGGAATATTATTATTATTATTATTATTTTTAATATTATTACTAGGACCGCGTCACATACAACCAAGTACAAACACCAACATTGCAACCTACCCATTGGGCAAGTATAAACAGTGCCATAGGCAGCACTCAGAGCAGTGTGCGTGTACTGGTGGAAATGATACATGTGCATACATACAAAGGCAAGGGAGTTTAACTGGCATCAGAAAACCACAATACTAAAACACAACCTACACAAAAACCAAGCTATATTGAAAGTCAGTACAGTGGATCCTCACTAATCCGAACTCCAGTAATCCGAACGCTCGATAATCCGAACAGTAGAAGTGACTGTTCTATTAGAGTATTTTGTCAACTAGTGTGTGTTATATTAGAGTAGTTGAGCTGTTTTGTATATAATCAATGGTTCACTAATCCGAATGAATTCACTAATCTGAACAGACTTTTCTCAACTTGAGAACAGAGCTGTTCGGATTAGTGAGGATCCACTGTAGCTATATATTGTAGGTGTGACGTGTCTCTCAAGATGACTCAGCAGTGAAGTGAGACTATGCAGAACAAGGGACATGGTGAAGGCACAATTAACAATTGACCCCAATCAAGCCAATATGGCACAACAGACTCTGTTGTAACTAGAGGCCGCAGGTGATGTGCAAGTATATCAGCAGTGTGGCATTAGCAGTGATCATAGTCTATAATATTATCAAGAGTTCATAATATATATACTGAGGAGAGTATCCTACTCTCGTATACCGGCGTATCGTGAAGTTATGATGTAACACTTCTGAGTTCGCCCATTTTCTTCATATAATTAATGATGTCATTAGTTGAACCAGGTATCGATTGAACGCGTGCCTAACAATGTCGCTAGCAACCAAATGATCTTCAGCTTAAAGCATTTCTCACCGAACTACAATCGTTCCTTCATGGGTTAAGACTGTTTAGTAGACGTTTCTTGCTAGGCCATTCACGAACGCGGCTATTCTGAGCGTCGGCAAGTGTGAAATGGTGCTAACGATTCTTGAACTTTTATGGCTGCTCGTACGTCAGAAATTACAACATCTTGTTGTTATGTCAAAACTTCACGATATGCCCTTCTACAGGGGTATATGAGAGTAGGATACTCTCCTTAGTATATATATTATGAACTCTTGATATTATGCATACAGCTATGCAGAACATACAGGAGATAGTTACACATTGTTGTATATGTAGCATTGCATTGGCTTCTTCTTTAGCTAATACAAACTCACAGTAGAGCCGGGGGTAAGTCCAGTGGAAAATAATTCCAGTTGCTAGCAAGCCAGATGAAGGATGAAGATGTACACTGTATAATACAACTACCACCGGTACAAGTATTACATTACTCATTACCTTGTTGTTCCAGCTGGTTGTTTATGATTGCATCAGCTGGTATCCCAACTGGTCATCAGCTGGTTGTTCACTGCATGACGCCTGGAGCGCATATCCTGCACACAAAATACACAGTTACAAACATTTAAACATACTTGTAATGTTGTTGTTTACCAGTAGTGGCCTCTGGCCTCTCCGCAGACATTTACTAGTCTTCTCCTTCGAGCAATCTGTAATTAGGTGTGGTGCCGGGCGTTATATAGAATTACACGTACAGTAAAGTCATCAGCATGAATAGGCGTACTGATTATACGGTTGTGCCTTCATTCACAGGCGAATCTATCCCCACTTAGTTCATGTCACTAGGCCTCGTAGTTTTCTCAAACATTATTTATTTATTTAATTATTTATTTATTTATTTATTCATTCATTATTAATGACGTAATTTTAACCGCATTTCGTATTATTCTTAGTACTTGGTTGTATAATTATTATTATTAATGCTTTACAGTGACCAGCACTGAAGGTCTGACAGCAACTTGTGCAGTATTGTAGCTAGCTCTGTTGCAACAACAAAAAACTGAACTAACCAGTATTTTTAAAAAGTTGTTAATTACACTACATTTTATTGCATAGATTCCTACTTCATTTTTGAATTAAAAATTAAAAAAAATAGTATATTATCATTACTATATTACTTGTATGCATCTACAACATGACATGACCACATTGTTGGACAGTGTGTAAATCTCGGTTATAATTGTAGTCAAGAGATTGTAACTGGTCTACAAGCTTCATTCAATCAGTAATTCAAGGTGGGCTTTCAATATGGTTGCATTACGCAGTGGATTAATAACTTTGTTACTTGAATCACTTACTGAATATTTGAGTCATTATAGTAACTTTGTTGCTTAGGTAATGTGTTATGTATAATTTATAAGTAAAGTAACTTGAGTTATATTAGTAGCTTTTATAGCACATTTTGATATATTATGTACTTAGTTACTAGAAAAATAATAATAATATGTGGCTGGATTTTGGAAAAAC
Source organism: Dysidea avara (assembly GCF_963678975.1). Lineage (NCBI taxonomy): Eukaryota > Metazoa > Porifera > Demospongiae > Dictyoceratida > Dysideidae > Dysidea > Dysidea avara. The sequence continues at coordinate 32,323,479 of NC_089273.1, forward strand.
GATCCAAATCGCACATTAGAAGTTTTGAGATAAACGGTTTTAAAGAATTCTAGCCAGCATAACTCTCCAAGGATAGCAAGCACGCATTCGAAATTTACACAAAAGATGCATCAATCTGTTACCATTCAGGCCACGTCCAGTACTTGTAGCTGCTTGTAGAGGCTCCCACCAAATAAGATAGAAAATCTGAGCAGTTGGACGAGTGAAGTAGTATCACGAGTGCTTACAAAGGGGTGGAGGGTGGCGGGGAGGGCAAGAGATAGACCTCAAAATGGAGGCAGACCACGATTGGAGTCCAGACACGAAATTACAGGGCTGTGCTGGCTCCTTAGTGGCTGATATGTAGCACAATGAACAGAGAAAATGTCTGGCCAACATTATAAGACTGTCCACCAGTAAACCACTGATTCTTGCCAAGCCAGTTCCTTCACAAGGCTTGAAACCGCCATTTGAGCACTCCACACCACCTAGAAAAGACATCTGTTAAAACCAGCCTCGAGTAGTTTGAGTAGTACTGAGGGTCAAAACTAGTAGTACGATAGTGTAGCTATCCACTGGAGGTGTTAGTTTGATTTTTCCTGATGTGCGATTTGGATCGGTTTTGTAAAATCTGGTCACATATTATGTAACTCATTATGTAAGTAATGCGTTACCCCCAACACTGATCACCAACACATCAACTACTTCCATTGCCAACAAACACAGATATGAATTTAAATATATATATTGTACAGAAAGTTCAAATCTGCAAATTACTGGCCTTGTGCTAAGGTGCTCAGTAGTAAATATAAAGAAAGTTCAAAAAACTGCAAGATTACTTGCCTCACACTAAAGAGCTTGGCAATTACAAATACATAAAATCAAAATCATAAGACTGAGGCAAGAAGAGTTGATGTTATGAATGTATCCTGTGTTAGTGATAATATGAATGATGATAATAATCATTGTTAGCCAGAAATATGACAGTGCTCGAAAAGCAGAAACCACTTAATTCTGTTAAAATCATGAACTACTCTTGGGTGTAACAGAACACCCACGAGAGTCTGGTGTAAATGGCTGATAAAACACCCCCAAAAGTATTTAAGAAACACCTTATTAAACAGTGCTGACTTACTTTAGCTCACCTGACACTTTAATGTAGCAATCCCTAATAGTTTAGTTACTACTTTTAAACATAATAGAGTACAAGCACACACATACCTGATACACGAAGTGTAAAGGGTTCACTGCTGTAGCTGCTACCATTAATAGCCACGATACAGCTGATATTACCAGCATCATTTGCAGTAAGATTATTGCCTACTACAGTTTGTGTATGTTGTCCAACAGGAAAGCATGATTGATTTCCACCATTGTAGTTGCTATTATTGTAACATCCTGTAGTGTTCCACTGATATGAAATAGGGGTTGTTGGTATCGGATCAACCATACATGTCAGGACAACATCACTCAGAATGGGGTAGTCAAATGTATTAGTGTATCCACTAACAGGTGTACCAGCTGGAAAACTGACAATGGTGACTGTGGTAGCTAGATGGCATAATTATAACACATAATTAAAGTGTTTAACAATCTAAAGAGTTGGTTAAATTGCTTAATATGGTTTAGCTAAACCTTGGTGTTGCTAAACTTTCATTGCCAGTATATTAAAAGTTCAAAGTCTTATTTTGGTAGCTGCCTTTAAAAATTTAAAATACCAAATTTTCTCCAACAATTTAGCTGTCAAATTGCAATTACAAGGCCATAGCTATGCAGAATTTCTGAAAGTGGTTTAAGTCTGACATTGGTGTGGATCACTGCAGTGGGAATCTGGAGGTGCAGTCTGCCATTAATATTTCATCTCTCCTAACTGGCCTCAAATTGAAAGTGCATACTAATGACTCCAACTAGTTGGCATAAATATTGAGCACAATTATGAGCATAATAGGTAGAATTTTAAGCAATGCAGTACAGCATAACACATAAATGTTGAAAGTGTAATAGGCTCATGCCTACTCTTGAAATCTGACATGTATATAATTATGAAGTTACATCTCAACTTTAGTATGTTTTATAGTAGCTAGACACATTTCTGTATAATAAAATAATCACCACATCATCCATTTACTATAATTATAATATGCAATACTTGGTCAGTAGTTCACTGCTCAATAAAGTAATACTATGTAACCACACATCATCAATTCTATGACTATATGAGCTTGGGAAAACATTCAATTCAAGTAAAACCTGAAATTTTCATTATCCAATTGGCCACAAAATATTATATGCTTCTAGTTTCCTTCCTGGTCATTTTTCACTGAATACAACGTGCAATCACTGTACAATAATTTGCAAGTATGAGAAAAATTAGGATGTTTAAATTAGAGTAGGAACAGTGTAGTACCGCTGCAATGAAATATACCGGATCAAAGTAGTACATAATGTCCAGATACTGTAGAACAATAAGAAGTGAATATCTCTACTGTGCTACAAAGATTCTACCATCAAAAAAACCAGTAGGGACATTCATTTCTTATTATTTTACAGTATCTGGACATTATTACTACTCAGATCCAGTACTTTTCATTGCGGCCATACTATATTGTCCCTACTCTATCCTATTTTTTCTTATACTTGTTTGTGAACCTGTTGTTAATTCATGACCTCTATCCGATAGCTAGCCACCCTCACATATGTAATACAATTCTAACATCAGTTTGATGGTTAGTATTTATTACTTGGTTGAAAAGGATAAGCAATTGTTGAATTACAGATTTATTTTAAAGGAATCCAAATTGTGCAGATGAAATAAATTTGTTGAGATGGTCAATTATTTTATCACAATTTTTCAAGCACTTTTGAGGTGTTACATAACAATGATATAGGACGGTAATTTGTAACTGATCCTCTGTCACCAGACTTAAATATGGGAATTACAGTGTGGGTGCACCATTCTAGTGGAATAACATGTTTGCGAAGTGAAAGGTTGAACAAATAGTGTAGTGGTCTATAGAGAAATGAAGCACAATTTTTCAGAAATTTTGGCCCAATTCCATCAATACCAACTGCCTTATGTGGGTCCAACGAGTTAAGAGCATTAAAAGTATCTTCTTCAGAAATATCAATTGAAACTAAATGTTGTTGGGTACTAGAGTCTAGAGGCTTGCTAGGAGGGGGTTGGTTAATATTAGTAGTATAGTGAACACAGAGTAAAATTAAACAATGATGCTTTTTGTTTATCATTGGTTGTACTGTTATCATTATAATACATAGTGTGTGGGATAGGATCAGATTTAGTCAAACTTCTGATGTAGCTAAATATCTTGGGTTGATTGATAGTAGCGAAGTCTTTAATAAGCTTAGATTCATATGCAGATCGAGCAGCTGAGGCTTCCTCTGCACCTTCAAACTCAGCAGCCTGCAATCGATCTTTGATATGAATTATGGGAGATTTTGAGTACCGCTTTCTAAGTGAACGAAGACATTTGATTTTATGCTTTAAGCTTGAGATAAACCATTTAGGAAAATCACTGAGTTTTATCTTGATTTGTGGAACAAACTGGTGAATTGCATCAAGTAGAATTTCCTTAATTAAAGTCCATACAAATTCTACGTCAGACGAATTAAAGCAGGGAGAAAAGTCAACATGTGAAAAGTATTCATTTATTGAATCAAAGTCTGCCTTAGAGTAATCATATCAATTAATAGAATCACTTACTGCTGTAGCATTGCAATTATGAAGCAGGTTAAGATTAAAGGTAACAGGGTGGTGGTCTGATTTAAGCAATGGGTTATCTTCTGTGTGAATTTGGGGACTGGAAATATTTTCGTCACAGTTAGTAATTATGAGATCCAATATATTTCCTCGGACATGAGTAGAATATTCAACAATCTGGGTATAGTTATACTGAAATATTAGATCACAGATTTTAGAAGAAACTGAGAGTTTGCACTTAGTGTTGACCAAACAACATCTGGGATGTTGAAATCACCCATAAACACAATAGGATCATCCTCTTCATTAGGTGAGATACGTATGAAAGTAAATCTTCTTGGTAGTCAGTTCCACTATTTGGAGGATTATACAATAGACAGATTTTACAGGGCTTGCTGGTCAGGATTTCAACAGTAACCACTTCATTATCATCAGGACTAGTTAACAGTTTGATAGGAATATTCATGTCAATTGCTAACTTAACACCACCACCACGAGACGAGCGATCTTTACGATAGATAGTGTAATTGGGAGGAAAATTTCATTATTATAGATATGGTCAGAAAGCCAAGTTTCTGTTATTCCGTAGATTTTGTAATTTGAAGTAAGTATAAAACTATTAAAGTTCTTCAACTTGTTGACAAGACTTCTAGAATTCCACAAGTACACTGGAATTGGGTCTGGTTTTACTAAACGTGAGTTAGGCTCATTGATACTTTGGTTAAACTCAGGGGTATCAGGAATTCTGATTACTCGCATCGACTGACATAGCTGATGAGGAGGTTTGAGCAAGTGGAGAAGTTTGGGCAAGATTTGGTGCTCTTGTGTTCACATTAGTTGTGTTGGATCTTCTTTGTTGTCTTCGTACAATTGAGCCATTCTTTATGATCAGGTTTGTTTCACCTTGTTGTCAACGCTGTTTTAATTCATCTACTAGCTTCTTGTACTTGGCTCTTTCGAACTTTGTCATGTCAGGGGCGGTAAGTACTTTCTTGTAATTGTCATGGAAGAGAAGGCAGGGAGCATTAGATAGAACTGTCAATTTGGAATCTTCTGAAGTGAAGCATACCAGCAGAGGTCTTACTCTAGTACTGTCTTTGTGGCCAATACGGAAGATTTTCTGGATATTGAGGTCAACTTTAACAATGCATTTGCACAGGTTGGCAAAATTCTGTTCTTCAGAAGATATTTTAAAATGCTCCTGCGATTAATGTTACCACAGATATTTTATGTCCAGTCTGAGGATACTCGCATACGTTTTCATAATGTGTAAACTTTTAGTAGTGCAGGATATCACAGTATGTAGTGCAATAAATATGACTTTCGAGCAAGAATCCATAACAGCAAGGCTCTATTACCCCGTGCAATTACTATTAGTTGTTATACAATAAGCAGTTTGTACGCAAGGGTTGTCCAGTTGCTCCATCCTACTACTGATATAATTATACACACCAAGCACCAAGGTCTGGTGGCTAGCCACCTGACTAATTCACTTACAACAGCAAAGTCCAACTATACAACAGTAGTCTACTTTCATATTAGTGTTGGGTGGTATGACATTTTGATCCCACTATTCGGTATTGAGAGAATACTCCAATCCCTATTGTGAATTTCCATTCAAGTATGGTATCTTGGGCACAGTAGGGATATAACACTTCTTATTGTTTTACTGTGATTTAATATCGTGCACTACTCCAGCTTGTTTCAGTACTTTTTATCGATGAGCTATGGTCCCTACTCTAATTAAAAATTCCAAACTTTTCTTTGTTAATTTTTTTTTGTAAGCAATTATCTAATCCAAAACAGCCAAGCTGTAAAAAAAGAGTGCGGCCCTCAAAAAGGCTACGGTGAAAAAAGATGTGAAATCCAAGGTGGCAGCCAAGAAATGGCTTTGATGGTAGGTTAATAGTAAAAATTTTATTGGCAAAGATTCAGTTGAATTTTTGTGCTGCTTGGTCTTGGCACAAAATTCACCTGAATTGTCGTTATTAAAATTTTTACCATTAACCTACCATCACAGCCATGTCTCGGCTGCCACCTTGGATTTCACATCTTTTTTCACCATAGCCTTTTTGAGGGCTGCACTCTTTTTTTACAGCTTGGCTGTTTGGATTAGATTTCATTTCTTTTTGTATTTGTATACCCCAAAGCTGGCCTATGGCCGGCTTTGGGACTTTTTTAACCTATCTTTTTTTCTTTACCACAGGAAGAAGGTAAGATGAAGCAGATGTACTTTAAATATTTCTGATTTTATCAGTAAAATTAATGTACAAATTATATATATAATACATATATTTATTACAGAACTCTCCATGGTGGTTTCTTTGTAACTGAACACTCTACAAGGTAACTTCTTCTAGTTGATCTCTCTACAGGGTGATTTGTTTGTAGCTGAATTCTGTACAGGTGATTTGTTTGCAGCTGAGCTCTTTACAGAATGGTTTCTTTGTAGCTAAACTCTCTACAAGGTAACTTCTTCTAACTGATCTTTCTACAGAGTAATTTGTTTGTGGCTGAATTTTCTATAGGGTGATTTCTTTGCAGCTGAACTCTCTACATGTTGGTTTCTTTGTAGCGGAACTCTCTACAAGGTAATTTCTTCTAGCTGATCTCTCTACAGGGAGATTTGTTTGTCGCTGAACTCTGAACTCTCTACATGATGGTTCTTTGTAGCTGAACTCTCTACAATGTAACTTCTTCTATCTGAACTGTCTACATGGTGGTTTCTTTGTAGCTGAACTCTCTACAAGGTAAGTTCTTATAACTGATCTCTCTACAGGGAGATTTGTTGTAGCTGAATTCTCTACATGTGATTTGTTTGCAGCTGAACTCTCTACACAATGGTTTCTTTGTAGCTGAACCCTCTACAAGGTAACTTCTTCTAGCTGAACTCTCTACAAGGTAACTTCTTCTAACTTAACTCTCTACATGGTAGTTTCTTTGTAGCTGAACTCTCTACAAGGTGGCTTCTTCTAGCTGATCTTACTATAGGGTGATTTGTTTGTAGCTGATTTTTTTGCAGGGTGAATTGTTAAAAGCTGAACTCTCTACATGATGGTTTCTTTGTAGCTGAACTCTCTACAAGGTGACTTCTTCTAGCTGATCTTCTACAGGGTGATTTGTTTGTAGCTGAACTATCTACAAGGTAACTTATTCTAGCCGATCTCTCTACAGGAGGGTTTGTTTGTAGCAGAACTATACATAAGATAACTTCTTCTAGCTGATCTCTCTACAGGGTGATTTGTTTGTAGCTGAATTTTGTACAGGCGATTTGTTTGCAGCTGAACTCTTTACAGAATGGTTTCTTTGTAGCTGAACTCTCTACAAGGTAACTTCTTCTAGCTGATGTATCTACAAGGTCACTAGTTTGTAGCTGAACTCTCTATATGGTGGTTTCTTTGTAACTGAACTCTCTACAAGGTGACTTCTTCTAGCTGATCTTTCTACAGGGTGGTTTGTTTGTAGCTAAACTTTCTACAAGGAAACTTCTTCTAGCTGATCTCTCTAGAGGGAGATTTGTTTGTAGCTGAACTCTCTACAGGTGATTTGTTTGCAGCTGAACTCTCTACATGATGGTTTCTTTTTAGCTGAACTCTCTACAAAGTAACTTCTTCTAGCTGATCTCTCAACAGGGAGATTTGTTTGTAGCTGATCTGTCTACATGATGGTTTCTTTGTAGCTGAACTCTCTGCAAAGTAACTTCTTCTATTGATCTCTTTACAGGGCGATTTGTTTGTAGCTGAACTCTCTACATGGTGGTTTCTTTGTAACTGAACTCTACAAGGTGATCTCTTCTAGCTGAACTATCTCTTTCTATACTTGCATGAACTCCCTACAACGTAACTTCTTCTAGCTGATCACTCCACAGGGTGAATTGTTTGTAGTTGATCTCTCTACAGGGTGACTTGTTTGTAGCTGATCTCTATACAGGTTGTTTGTTTCTAGCTGATCTCTTGAATTCTCTTCAGGGTGACTGCTCTATTAGGATGACTGCTCTATTAGAGTATCTCGATCTCGCACTTGCTGCACCAAGTTGGATTTCGTGTTATAACTCCGTGGCTTTAAGTCTAATTCTTCTACACCATTGAAGAGCCTTTCTAAGATGATTACTCCATCTGTACAGCAATTTTCAAAGCATTACACCAAGCGGTTTATCTGGTAGGCGTGGCAAGCAGTGGTTTTTTTATTAGCTAATCTCGATTGCATAATTGTTACACACTGTTGGTTTTTTCGTTGTATCTTCCTGGTTTTTAGCTCAATTTCTTTCAAACCACAACAGGTTTGAGGTTCAATAGTTGACCTATTCACCCATCGATTTTCAACTTCTTCCCATACGCGGTTTACCCTGTAGGCGTGACAACATATTGGTGTTACTTTTCATGAATAATCGTTAATAACTCTTTGCCAGTTTATCTTATTTCAGCCAATGTTGGTACTTGGTACTGAGATGCGCCTTTATACTCCCTTCTGTGTGCCAAATTTAAAGGCAATCGGATATGGTGTTTGCGTTTTATAGCAGTTTTTGTAAGTGTGCGAAGAGGAAGAAAATAAAAAGATGGAAAAAATGAAGAAACTAAGCCAATTTTTGAAGTCACATACCACAGGAACGCTTGAAGCGATTTTGCTCAAATTTGGAATGTGGGGTGCTGAAGATGGAGGGCGTGGCCACAGCAAAAATTGTCTTGTGTCATCAAGGCAGTACAGAGCTACGGAGGTGCGAAAATAGCATTTTTGTTCTTCCTGTCAATATACTCACGGGTGTTGCACGCCAGCTTCTTGGGCCGCACAACACACCACTGTGTGTCTTGATTATGACTGGTGAACATACGCATACCACATCTGAAATGGCACCGCATGCCCCAAATATTGTCTGAAAAGTGAAATATCCATTACGCTTCGTTGTTGGCTATGTTCAACCCATCACACAGCAGTACAAATCAAGAACTGTTTGAAAGGCACCTCTGCTATCAAAATAGCCACTATGACAAATACGGATGATTTCTGTTACGAAGGGAAGCCATCACATGCTATCGCCAAATTAACACTTTTTCACTATCAGCAAAGATGAATGGGACACAAAGGAGGACACTGGTAAGTCCATGAAGAATGCATTCTACATACTGTGGTATGCCATAATGCACCTGTAGGGCCAAAGCGACATCGAACAATGAAAAAACTATTCCCATAACCTTAACCGTTAGTGAGTAATGCTTGTCTGAAGGCATCAGTCAGTTTATACTCAGTCAGTCAGTCATTAGAATATTCCATTAAATAAATTATTTTTTAAATTCCGTAGCAACTTGTTGAAAGCATTTTGGGTCGATCAGAAAGCTTGTTTAGGCTTAGTTATACCTAACCAACACTGCCTCATCATCATCATGGCTGTTTTTAGATGATATTATGTCGTGGGCCACGCCTACTCCTATGTGGTCCCTACTATACAGTATTATCGTACAGTAGATAGTACTGTATGATACAGTACAATATTATTGTATGTTATATTATTTTGCTTTATGCATTTTACTTGTAATTTGGAAATCGTGTACAAAATTGACAGACTGCAAAAACAACCTTTATCCTTTTGTATGTGTGCCAACAACCTGTGCTGGTAGCCTGAGATAATGATCATGTCATGAAAAGTATGACAACATACAAGAGAAAATTGGGGCCAAGACTCAGGGGTACCAAGTTGAAATAACAAGGGCCCTGGCAAGACATAAATACAAAACACATTACAACAACACCAAACACAATACAGCGCAATAATTAGTCCAACAGATCAGTAACGTCCCATGACATTTAGGATCTGGCATTGAAGATCCTATATGAACAAGATATAGCAACTTTTGCTACTTGCTGAAGGATGCCACGAATAGAATGTTTTGATTGATGGAACACTTCTGACAAGTTTGCTACTGTTGATGGCATAAAATGGCCTAAAAGCCAACTTCAACCATCACAAGCTCAATGGAAAGAGATGTACATTGAAGATCTTGTAGCAGTGGACCATAGCAGTCTTGTTTTCTATGGCTAGCAGCTAAAAAAGTGGTGCTTGATATCAAAGTACTGTTTAAGTAGGAATCCTCCGAAATGACGCGCGCCACCAAAAATCGCCTTTTAAAAACTAGCTTAGAAACTTCTTATGCGATGAAAATCACCTTTACGGAATAATATTAGTCCATCTAGCATCAAATGTAGCATTAAAAATAAGAAAATGCTTACTGGAGGCCTGATATAGAATTTTTTTTTAATTGTCAAAACTCGAAATTTTGCCTCACTTACTCACTCACCACAGTCGCAAGCCTAGAGCCCAAACGAAGTAGCGAATAGTCACCATTAATTTTTACGCCACAACAACAAACTCACCCGTCGGATGTGCCTTTTGAGGTTCTGACGAGTGTACACCCTGTGCGCCTTGTCTTTTCTTTTATATACAGTCAGGCTACTTGTCTTCTTCATCCAACGAAACCATATCGAGGCATTAATTTTTTATATCAACACTTTCTTTAAGCAGCATAATAGACGCCACAATAAATTATTTAAGGCGCTTAGACTATGCTATTGCAAGGAGGTACCGGCACTCCACGATAGGTCACAACATCACGCCCATTCTTTATTCTACGTGTTATCGACTACCACGATGACCACGCCCCTTTTACGCTAGCTGTATTTGTGACCACACACCCTCAAGTTGGTAGGCTGATTCAAGCTAGGATTCGAGATTCTCTTTTCTAATCAAGACACACGGTAGTGTGTCGTGCGGCCCAAGAAGCCGGCGTGCCACCCGTGAGTATATTAACAGGTCAAGACACACGGTAGTGTGTCGTGCGGCCCAAGAAGCCGGCGTGCCACCCGTGAGTATATTAACAGGAAGAAAGAAAACGCAATTTCACACCTATGTAGCTCTGTGATCCCTTATCCGATTGGAACCAAATTTGCTAGAGAGGTGCCGGCCGGTAAGGGGAGTCTACACACCAAATTTGAAGAAAATCGCTCCAGCCATTTCCGAGATACGAGCGAACAAAATTTCGTTTTAATTTCTTCGTTTTTTTCTTCTACTTCATTTCTCACATTCGCAAAATCCGCCATAAAACACGAATGCGTGCTCGGATCGGGCTGAAATTTGGCACACTTAAAGGGCTCATTAAGGCGGATCTGTGTACCAACTTTGGTAGGAATTCGATGAACATTCACGGAGTTATGACCGATTATTTGCGTAAAATAAGGTCGAAGGTCTGTCACGCCTACAGGGTAAACTCCTTTGAGGAATCAGTTGAAAATTGATATGTAGATGGAGCAACCATCGTAGGAGTGCCTTTATGTGGTTTGAAAGGAATCGGGATAAAGACCACGGAGATATGACACAAAACCCGACCTGTGTCAAAATTACGCAATCGATTTTTATGAATAAAAAACTATTAGTTTTCGTATCTACCAGGCAAACCGCTTAGAGCAATGAGCTGAAAATCAGTATGTAGCTGGAATAATCATCATGGAAAGTCCTTCCAGTAGTACAGAAGAATTGGAGTACAAACCACTGAGTTATGATTCGAAACCCAACTACGTGTTGCAAATGCGAGATCGAGATATTCTAATAGAACAGTCACCCTATTAGAACATTCAGTGTATAGCTACACATGCATGCACGCATACAGTTCATATTACTTACAAGTTATTAGTTCATTGTGTAATAATAATGGAATTGATTTATTTGATAGTGCTTCTCTTTGTTCTTGTAGAAAAAAAGCAAAGAAAAAGATGTGATATCTATATGCATAAATATTGGAATTCATTTATTTGATGGTGTTTCTATTTGTTCTTGTAGAAAAAAACACAGAAAAGATGTGATATCCATGCATAGCTACCAAACTGGATGCTGCCAAGCTATATACATCATGGCTGCACCAAAGGCTAAGCCTGTACAAGGGTGCTTCCACAACATACAACATACACAAAAAACTTGACACACACCTACATAAACTATACATTGTACCGATAATGTAGCATTGTTCATTATATGATTATATCACCTTTATACCAATTATCAAACTTCAACAAACATTAAGCACAATAATATTTATTATTTTCAATGTACGTAACTACACTCACTAATATAGAGAACATGCAATGCAGTTATAAGTAGGGCTCAGCTTTCAAGTGCATTATTATTTATACAACATTGGATATTCAAATAATATGATATTCAGGATGCTGTTCAACATTCTACTACTAAATCATTTATAATCATTAAGTGAATGCAGTACGTAGGACTAAACAGTATATAAATCTATGGGCTGCTCACTGGCAGCTCCACCTTACAATCAAAACTGCATAGTGAGGCTTTGCTGAAAACATAACATCATCCATAGCAGTGTTGTTTTAGTAAGGAATTTTAGTTTTAGTTATAGTCATGGCCAGTTTCGTCAATTTATTTTAGGTATAGTTTTAGTAATCTTTCCTAATTCCTTTTAGTTATTGATTTAGTTAAGGTTAGCTATATTTCTGTGTCATTTTAGTTTTAGTTAAAAGATGTGAAAATCTTTTAATTATAGTTTTAGTAAAATTATAAAATAAAAACCCAATTATCAAGACACACGGTAGTGTGTCGTGCGGCCCAAGAAGCCGGCGCGTAACACCCGTGAGTATATTGACAGGAAGAAAGAAAACGCAATTTTCGCACCTCCGTAGCTCTGTGCATCCTTGATGAAACAAGACGATTTTTGCTGTGGACATTCCCTCCAACTGCAGCACTCCACATTCCAAATTTGAGCGAAATCGCTTCGCGCGTTCCCGAGATATGCGACTTCAAAAATTGGCACAGTTTCTTCGTTGTTTTTTTTCTTCTTATTTTTCTTTTTCTTGTCGCACACTTACAAAAACTGCTATAAAACGCGAACGCCTTATCCGATTGCCTTGAAATTTGGCACACAGAAGGGGGGTATAAAGGCGCATCTCGGTACCAACTTTGGCTGGAATACGATAAACAGGCAAAGAGTTATGAGCGATTATTCACGAAAAATAACACCAATATGTTGTCACGCCTACAGGGTAAACCGCGTATGGGAAGAAGCTGAAAATCGGTGGGTGAATAGGTTAACTATTGAACCTCAAACCTTTTGTGGTTTGAAAGAAATCGAGCTAAAAAACAGGAAGATACAACGAAAAAACCAACAGTGTGTAACAATTACGCAATCGAGATTAGCTAATAAAAAAACGACTACTTGCCACGCCTACCAGATAAACCGCTTGGGGTAATGCTTTGAAAATCGTTGTACAGATGGAGTAATCATCTTAGAAAGGCTCATCAATGGTGTAGAAGAATCAGACTTAAAGCCACGGAGTTATAACACGAAATCCAACTTGGTGCAGCAAGTGCGAGATCGAGGTACTCTAATAGAGCAGTCATCCTAATAGAGCAGTCACCCTGAAGAGAATTCAAGAGATCAGCTAGAAACAAGAAACCTGTATAGAGATCAGCTACACACAAGTCACCCTGTAGAGAGATCAGCTAGAAGAAGTTACCTTGTAGGGAGTTCATGCAACTATGAAAAGGGATAGTTCAGCTAGAAAAAATCACCTTGTAGAATTCAGCTACAAAGAAACCACCATGTAGAGAGTTCAGCTACAAACAAATCGCCCTGTGGAGAGATCAATAGAAGAAGTTACCTTGCAGAGAGTTCAGCTGCAAAGAAACCATCATGTAGAGAGTTCAGCTACAAACAAATCTCCCTGTGGAGAGATCAATAGAAGAAGTTACCTTGCAGAGAGTTCAGCTACAAAGAAACCACCATGTAGAGAGTTCAGCTACAAACAAATCGCCCTGTGGAGAGATCAATAGAAGAAGTTACCTTGCAGAGAGTTCAGCTACAAAGAAACCACCATGTAGAGAGTTCAGCTACAAACAAATCGCCCTGTGGAGAGATCAATAGAAGAATTTACCTTGCAGAGAGTTCAGCTACAAAGAAACCATCATGTAGAGAGTTCAGCTACAAAGAAACCACCATGTAGAGAGTTCAGCTACAAACAAATCTCCCTGTAGAGAGATTAGCTAGAAGAAGTTACCTTGTAGAGAGTTCAGCTACAAAGAAACCATCATGTAGAGAGTTCAGCTACAAACAAATCTCCCTGTAGAGAGATCAGCTAGAAGAAGTTACCTTGTAGAGAGTTCAGCTTCAAACAAATCACCCTGTAGAAAGATCAGCTAGAAGAGGTCACCTTGTAGAGAGTTCAGTTACAAAGAAACCACCATGTAGAGAGCTCTGCTACAAATTAGTGACTTTGTAGAGACATCAGCTAGAAGAAGTTACCTTGTAGAGAGTTCAGCTACAAAGAAACCATTCTTTAAAGAGCTCAGCTGCAAACAAATCACCTGTACAGAATTCAGCTACAAATAAATCACCCTGTAGAAAGATGAGCTAGAAAAAGTTACCTTGTAGAGAGTTCAGTTACAAAGAAACCACCATGTAGAGAATTCAGCTACAAACTAGTGACCCTCTAAAGAGATCAGCTAGAAGAAGTTACCTTGAGAGAGTTCAGCTACAAAGAAACCTTTATTTAAAGAGCTCAGCTGCAAACAAATCACCTGTACAGAATTCAGCTACAAATAAATCACCCTGTAGAAAGATGAGCTAGAAAAAGTTACCTTGTAGAGAGTTCAGTTACAAAGAAACCACCATGTAGAGAATTCAGCTACAAACTAGTGACCCTGTAAAGACATCAGCTAGAAGAAGTTACCTAGAGAGAGTTCAGCTACAAAGAAACCATTATTTAAAGAGCTCAGCTGCAAACAAATCACCTATACAGAATTCAACTACAAACAAATCACCATGTAGAGAGATCAGCTAGAAGAAGTTTACTTGTAGACAGTTCAGCTACAAAGAAACCATCATTTAGAGAGTTCAGCTTCAAACAAATCACCTGTAGAGAGTTCAGCTACAAACAAATCTCTCTGTAGAGAGATCAGCTAGAAGAAGTTACCTTGTAGAGAGTTCAGCTACAAACAAATCACTCTGTAGAAAGATCAGCTAGAAGAAGTCACCTTGTAGAAAGTTCAGTTACAAAGAAACCACCATGTAGAGAGTTCAGCTACAAACTAGTCACCTTGTAGAGACATCAGCTAGAAGAAGTTACCTTGTAGAGAGTTCAGCTACAAAGAAACCATTTTGTAAAGAGCTCAGCTGCAAACAAATCACCTGTACAGAATTCAGCTACAAACAAATCACCCTGTAGAGAGGTCAGCTAGAAGAAATTACCTTGTACATAGTTCAGCTACAAAGAAACCACCAAGAAACCACCAAGTAGAGAGTTCAGCTGCAAAGAAATCACCCTGAATAAAATTCTGCCACAAACAAATTGCCCTGTAGAAAGATCAGTTAGAAGAAGTTACCTTGTAGAGAGTTCAGCTACAAAGAAATCATTCTGTAAAGAGCTCAGCTGCAAACAAATCACCTGTACAGAATTCAGCTACAAACAAATCACCCTGTAGAGAGATCAGCTAGAAGAAATTACTTTGTAGAGAGTTCAGCTACAAAGAAACCACCATGTAGAGAGTTCAGCTGCATAGAAATCACCCTGTATAAAATTCTGCCACAAGCAAATTGCCCTGTAGAAAGATCAGTTAGAAGAAGTTACCTTGTAGATAGTTCGGCTACAAACAGATCTCCCTGTAGAGAGATCAGCTAGAAGAAATTACCTTGTAGAGAGTTCAGCTACAAAGAAACCACCATGTAGAGAGTTCAGCTGCAAAGAAATCACCCTGTATAAAATTCTGCCACAAGCAAATTGCCCTGTAGAAAGATCAGTTAGAAGAAGTTACCTTGTAGATAGTTCAGCTACAAACAGATCTCCCTGTAGAGAGATCAGCTAGAAGAAATTACCTTGTAGAGAGTTCAGCTACAAAGAAACCACCATGTAGAAACTTCAGCTGCAAAGAAATCACCCTGTAGAAAATTCTGCCAGAAACAAATTGCCCTGTAGAAAGATCAGTTAGAAGAAGTTACCTTTTAGAGAGTTCAGCTACAAAGAAACCATTCTGTAAAGAGCTCAGCTGCAAACAAATTACCTATACAGAATTCAGCTACGAACAAATCATCCTGTAGAGAGATCAGCTAGAAGAAGTTACCTTGTAGATAGTTCAGCTACAAACAAATCTCCCTGTAGAGAGATCAGCTAGGAGAAATTACCTTGTAGAGAGTTCAGCTACAAACAAATCTCCCTGTAGAGAGATCAGCTAGAAGACATTACCTTGCAGAGAGTTCAGCTATAAAGAAACCATCATTTAGAAAGTTCAGCTTAAAACAAATCACCTGTAGAGAGTTCAGCTACAAACAAATCTCCCTGTAGAGAGATCAGCTAGAAGAAGTTACCTTGTAGATAGTTCAGCTACAAACAAATCTCCCTGTAGAGAGATCAGCTAGAAGACATTACCTTGCAGAGAGTTCTGCTATAAAGAAACCATCATTTAGAAAGTTCAGCTTCAAACAAATCTCCCTGTAGAGAGATCAGATAGAAGAAGTTACCTTGTAGAGAGTGAAGCTACAAACAAATCATCCTATTGAAAGATCAGATAGAAGAAGTCACCTTGTAGAAAGTTCAGTTACAAAGAAACCACCATGTAGAGAGTTCAGCTACAAACTAGCCACCTTGTAGAGACATCAGCTAGAAAAGTTACCTTGTAGAGAGTTCAGCTACAAACAAATCTCCCTGTAGAGAGATCAGCTACCTTGTAGAGAGTTCAGCTACAAAGAAACCATTCTGTAAAGAGCTCAGCTGCAAACAAATCACCTGTACAGAATTCAGCTTCAAACAAATCACCCTGTACAGAGATCAGCTAGAAGATATTACCTTGTAGATAGTTCAGCTACAAACAAATCACCCTGTAGAAAGATCAGTTTGAAGAAGTTACCTTTTAGAGAGTTCAGCTACAAAGAAACCATTCTGTAAAGAGCTCAGCTGCAAACAAATCACCTGTACAGAATTCAGCTACAAACAAATCACCTGTAGAGAGTTCAGCTACAAACAAATCTCCCTGTAGAGAGGTCCGCTAAAAGAAGTTACCTTGTAGAGAGTGGAGCTACAAACAAATCACCCTATTGAAAGATCAGCTAGAAGAAGTCACCTTGTAGAAAGTTCAGTTACAAAGAAACCACCATGTAGAGAGTTCAGCTACAAACTAGCCACCTTGTAGAGATATCAGCTAGAAAAGTTACCTTGTAGAGAGTTCAGCTACAAAGAAACCATTCTGTAAAGAGCTCAGCTGCAAACAAATCACCTGTACAGAATTCAGCTACAAACACATCACCTGTAGAGAGTTCAGCTATAAACAAATCTCCCTGTAGAGAGATCAGCTAGAAGAAGTTACCTTGTAGAGAGTGAAGCTACAAACAAATCACCCTATTGAAAGATCAGCTAGAAGAAGTCACCTTGTAGAAAGTTCAGTTACAAAGAAACCACCATGTAGAGAGTTCAGCTACAAACTAGCCACCTTGTAGAGACATCAGCTAGAAAAGTTACCTTGTAGAGAGTTCAGCTACAAAGAAACCATTCTGTAAAGAGCTCAGCTGCAAACAAATCACCTGTACAGAATTCAGCTACAAACAAATCACCCTGTACAGAGATCAGCTAGAAGAAATTACCTTGTAGATAGTTCAGCTACAAACAAATCACCCTGTAGAAAGATCAGTTAGAAGAAGTTACTTTGTAGAGAGTTCAGCTACATTTTGTAAAGAGCTCAGCTGCAAACAAATCACCTGTACAGAATTCAGCTATGAACAAATCACCCTGTAGAGAGATCAGCTAGAAGAAGTTACCTTGTAGAGAGTTCAGCTACAAACAAATCTCCCTGTAAAGAGATCAGCTACCTTGTAGAGAGTTCAGCTACAAAGAAACCATCATGTAGAGAGTTCAGCTGCAAGGAAATCACCACTGCCTAAATTTCAAGGCAATAGCTCTTCCAATCTGAAGTTATCAATTGTCAAAGTTGGCAAATTGGATGTGTGGAAGGCCCCTTTTCGCAAATCCGGTCACATATGTATTATATATATAATTGTAGATCTACTGATAAAATATTTAAAGTACGTACATCTACTTCATGTTTTCTTCTTCCTGTAGTAAAGAAAAAAAACATAGGTTTAAAAAGTCCCAAAGCTGGCCATAGGCTGGCTTTGGGGTATACAAATACAAAAAGAAATGAAATCTAATCCAAAACAGCCAAGCTGTAAAAAAAGTGTGCGGCCCTCAGAAAGGCTATGGTGAAAAAAGATGTGAAATCCAAGGTGGCGGCCAAGAAATGGCTGTGATGGTAGGTTAATTGTAAAAATTTTAATAATGACAATTCAGGTAAATTTTGTGAAGCGGCACAAAAATTCACCTGAATTGTCGTTATTAAAATTTTTACCATTAACCTACCATCACAGCCATTTCTTGGCCGCCACCTTGGATTTCACATCTTTTTTCACCATAGCCTTTCTGAGGGCCGCACACTTTTTTTACAGCTTGGCTGTTTTGGATTAGATACTATATGAATCAGTCGAAACCACGATGACCACACTCCTTTTTTGGGCAAGCACACATCTTTGCAGGCTGACTTGAGATACTTTAATACAGCAGTCACATGTTTATAGCTAGCTGTACACTTTATCAAAAAACTAAAGAAACTAGTATATTAATTATATATTTTAAAATGAAGTAGGAATCCAAGCGATAAAAAGTAGTGAAACAGGAGATGAACAATGGTAGCTATTACAGTATAGCTCAGTAAGAAATCCTACTTTGGCATTGAACACCTTCAAACCACAAAAAGGCACTCCTACGATGGTTGCTCCATCTACATAGCAAATTTCAACTGATTCCTCAAAGGAGTTTACCCTGTAGGCTAGTCTGGCGTAGCCGACCCGCGCGCGTAGCGCGAGGGTCTGGTGACAGCCGCATTCAGTACCTGTGCAGATGGAATGCAATTAAATTTGAAAATACGCGCGAAACACTTGGACAATTTCCGGTAACAGAGCGCGACAGCTACTGTACTTGTACTTGAATGACGTCTATTTCCTCTACAAATCCTTACATTTGTGCTGGTTGTAGAAAAGACATAAGAAGCTCGCCATAATCAGTGGCCAAATCGGAATAACGTCATAGAATGTTGTTGATTGGTCACTAAGCGATCTGATTGGACGTACCAGTTTTCCGTAAGGCTGGCACAGGTACTGAATGCGGCTTTCACCAGACCCTCGCGTTACGCGCGCGGGTCGGCTACGCCAGATTACCTGTAGGCGTGACAGACCTTCGACCTTATTTTACGCAAATAATCGGTCATAACTCCGTGAATGTTCATCGGATTCCTACCAAGGTTGGTACACAGATCCGCCTTAATGAGCCCTTTAAGTGTGCCAAATTTCAGTCCGATCCGAGCACGCATTCGTGTTTTATGGCGGATTTTGCGAAGTGTGCGAAATGAAGAAGTAGAAGAAGAAAAAAACGAAGAAATTGAAACGAAATGTTGTTCGCTCGTATCTCGGAAATGGCTGGAGCGATTTTCTTCAAATTTGGTGTGTAGACTCCCCTTACTGGCTGGCACCTCTCTAGCAAGTTTAGTTCCAATCGGGTAAGGGATCACAGAGCTACATAGGTGTGAAAATTTCGTTTTCTTTCTTCCTGTTAATATACTCACAGGTGGCACGTCGGCTTCTTGGGCCGCACGACACACTACCGTGTGTCTTGATACGTAGTTAAATAGGTAGCTATAGCGTTGTATAAGATGTAGCAAAACTCTTACAAAACCTGGTGAAATATTTCCTGCTATTGATAAGTATGTGCTTTTAAACTTGAACTTACCACAGAATACTATCCTGTACACTACACAAAGAAGCAAAATTTTGATATGAAACTTCTCAGAATTAATTCCCGCCATGATATTCTAACTTCTGACAGCTTGTATTTCAATGAAAACAATTGTGATAGTGAAGTAATAATCAAACAATGGCTGGAATCTTTACCCTTGGAAATATGGTAATGATATCTTTACCTCCAGTTTATAAACTGGGTAGTTGGAAAAGGCGGATACGGTCGGACGCGGACACGGACGCGGACACGGACATTTTCAAAAAGCACTTTTACATTTATGTAACAGTTATTTTTCATACCTAATGCTGTTTTTACAGCAGTCTTCGCTTCGAGACCCAAGTGTCGATCCTTTCATACAGCTTATCCATTTATAAGCGCACGTGCGAAGGACTAGACAAGCAGTCCACAGCATGCCAAAGACCATAATGGTGTTGTACACATGTTCTAAAGTCTAATACAGAGTTATATATTTGTAGAGATTAGCTTGTATTCCCCATGCAACTTAGCTTAGCAGGCCAAATCCACAATCTTACACCTTTTAGTATAAGGCGTAGGCGCTTATACCGAGTGTTGAAGATTTCAAGGACCTGGCCTACGAGATTAAGTTGGGACATGCTAGATTAATCTCTGTCACTCTGAATTAGATTTCTAGAGCACGTATACAACACTATAACGGTCTTTAGAGTGCTAGTCTATCCTTCGCACGTGCGCTTATAAATGGATAAGCGCTATGAAAAGATCGATGCCTGGGTCTGGAGGCGAAGACTGCCGTAAAAACAGCGTTAGGTATGAAAAATAACTGTTATATAAATGTAAAAGTCCTTTTTGAAAATGTCTGTGTCCGTGTCAGCGTCCGACCGTACCCGCTTTTTCCAACTACCCTTATAAACTGCATGCATGCACTGGAGACTGCATTCTTTTTAAGGCTTGCACTGACATGTCTGACCAAACATAGCAACATGGTGTGACTTTTGTTTGGGTGTGTTGTTTTTATCAGGCTTGCACTGGCCTGCCTGAAAAATATTCACAGAATGTATTTTGGTGTATCGAACCTCACTTTTCCACTGATAGCTAATACTATTAGTTTCTGCTCGCTTTACGAAGTATTACAGGCTCAATCTGTTCACCCTGAGCTGGCAAATCCATCAGGTTATATAATGCTTTTCCTATGCTCCTCAGTGTGCATAAAGGCAAAGGCCATTCCAACAATGATAATGGTAAACTACACTTCAACTGCATTGAAAGTACTCATATGTATAACTCAAGTGTCTTCTACTGTATGAGCATGAAATAAGTACTTTCCTATTTTCCGCAAGAAACAGCAAATGCGATGTTGTATATTTTGCTTAAGCCTTGTTTCACTTTGTATCAAAACGATAGCAATATACATAAATTTTATGCTGGGATGGCACCTTATATATACTACCTTAAAATTACACAAATTGACACAACAGAAACCCATAAAGACGGACACTTTAAATTTCACAACCATACATCATTGCTAAGGCCAACAGAGTACTTGGAATGGTTAAAAGATCTTTTGAACATTGTGATTCTAGAAACTATTTACCACTCTAGTTAGACTGATACTAGAATATATGTAGCAGTGTCATTTGGGGTCCCACTTTGTCCCATTCCTTTTTGCTGACAGCCCAAGATGCCAATCCGTGTTACCACGGTCTTCCCTACATTTGTAAAAGGGAATCGTCCATGTTTTCTGTGGTGAGTAGATTGATTGCAGAGGTGCTTCTCTTACTGTTCTGCTGTGAAATGGGCTAAACACAGCTGAAAGCGAAATGTAATGGCCTTTTCACTTTCAAGTCAGTAATTGATAGTTGGTACACCTGTTCAGTGCCTCTGGCACCTTTCTTTCTTTTGACATGGTATACATGGGTTCACCAGTCATAATAATGTTACAAAAGTAGACAAACAAGTATAAGGAAATATTAATTAAAAAGTTTAAGTTCGATTAGGGATCATAGAAAAAGTATAGTGCTCCAAGGTATGGATGAAGCCAGAAATAAAAGTTGAAGTTGTGCTATTACCTGTACAAACATGTTGAGACATGTGTACAGTGCTCACGAGACTAAACTGATTGCAACACAGCACACAGGATAGTATTTACAAGACATATAGGGAATTAAGAACATTCATCGAGATTCCATTTTATCAGAGATTCATTATTCCATTTTGGGATTCAAATTGATTTGTGTTGGATCTCAGTTGGTGTTGGATCTCAGTTGGTGTTGGACCCCCAGTGTGAACTGTCTATAACATCATGAGGATCTGTGTCATCGGGATCCAAAGGAACATACTCAAAAAATACCTATTGTTGACAGGAACTGCAAAGTGAAAACTATTATCAGAAATGAAATGGACGCAATGTCCATATGGAAGCCACATGCTGCTGTCAATTTGAGTATTTATTGATTCTGACTTCCTGTTCCCTACATACTTCTTCCCATTCTGTTCACCAACACTGTTACCTCTCTCGACAACACTGTTGCCGGCTATCTCAAGTCTGTTTCTTGCCACACTTTGATCTCATGGCACCATCATTCTGTGACTTCTTATGCTAACATGTGGGATTGTCAGTCACATATCACATTACATAATATATAGTCCATTCTACTTCATAGAAAAAGGAAATTGAGAGTTTTTTTTATAAGATTTAGATAACAGTTCTTTGAAATACTAAATTTATACATTTGATGGTTATGTGGTTGACAGTGTTGGGAAAGCTACTTTGTCAATGTAATATACATATTACTCTTTACTTTTGGGCAATGTAATAAGTTACAGTTACATATCACTCCAAATGAAAAGTAACTTAAAGTAACTTTTGTTCTGACCACTGATGATACACCTTTCTACACTCAGCTTGCATGTTCTCCTGTAAATATAACTACTGGCTTCTTGCTCCTGTGTAGAGATGTTCATTATTTTTACTACTTCAACCATGCCTGGAAAATCATGTGACCAGTTGTCTGAGGTGTGAACTAATATGGATAATTTTATTATAGGGTATCGGGACAGTAGATTATTGCAGCTACTAAGCTATTGAGTAACACTAATTGGTTAGTAATAGACCTGGTAATGTGTTATGAATATTGTTACACATCGCTAACGAACTATAATAGTAACGCGTTACATAATAGCAAGTTACTTTTGTTACTAATATAATGAACAATGGGTTCCTTGAAAGTAACTTAAGTTATATTACTAGGCTATGAATAGTAGCACATTATATTACTTGAAATCACAAAATGTAATAACTATTACATACCGTGTTACTTTTGTAACACATTATTCCCAACACTGGTGGTTGACAAAAGACTCTACAAGTGTCCCGTACCTAGAAAGTACCTGAACAAACAATAATAGGAGAATAATAAACCAAATATGGATATTTAATGTTTCAAAGAAATTGTTTGCCTAAGCTGTAAAACATCAAAAGCACATACTGTACAACCCATTTCAGACCTATAAGCTTGTAAGATCACATATTATCTGAGCAGCCAACACAACTGGAAATCATAGCTATAATGTTAGAACCATTGAAACTGCAGTTAAATAATATATATATATATATATATATGATATTGATGTACGTACTTAAATAGTATAAATATTATTATTGCAACTCCTAGTACATGTATACATGAACCATGCCCAGTTATATCAAGAATGTGTCACTGTCTAGACATACTAAAGCTATACCCACTCATCTGAAGTTTGTTTTTACTGTCTGTAAATGGAGCCACACAAAACTCATAATTGTGTGTTGCTGCCAGTAAACTTATTTCCAGCTATCTTGCAATCATTATTTGTCTTTATGAACTGCCGTGAATACATCATCACATAAGACCTGCTACTATGGCAGAATATGTTGGGCCACTGCAGAAGTGGAGACATTTTTTTCATAGTTTTTATCACAGTGTACATTCCCTACATCATTAATGTAAGAAAAGTTCAAAATTATTCAGGTGTATTTTAATAATGTGCAGCCTCAGTTTGAGGATACATGCACATACATTACATTATGTACATTACAATTACAGTAACTAAGCTATGTATATTGCATGATAGCAAGCCAGCCAGCCAGCCAAGCCAGCCAAGCCAGCCAGCCAGAAGAAAATTCCATTTAATTTTTTTTTATTCCGTAGTAACTTGTTTCGAGTCAATCTAAAACTTTTGGGCTTAGTTTTACCTAACTAATACTGCTTTATCATCATCATCAGCAAAAAGTGAAGTGGGTTTTGGGTGATGTTTTAATGGGCCATGCCCACACCTTTGTGGTCCCTACTATACAGTACGTACTGTATGGTAAGGAATTAGGATGTTTACTCTTTCTTGGTCTGTATTGTATTATTATTTTGAAGCATTTTCATTAACAGTTTTGGCAATCATTTGAGGCATGATAGCTATGAACATTCTTCTATCATAATTTAGTGCATAGCAGTGGCAGATACAAAGTGGTTACAATGGTTCAGCTGAAAACTTGAAGAGACATACACACCTACAAATAATTATAAAACTCTAATTTCTAGGGAAAAGATGAACTATCTATACATTACTATGGAATGACGGGAATTGTAATTAAACTCCATTTTGGATATATTGTTGCAAACCATTCTGGTTATATTCATTGACTTTTACCCTAAGAAATGTTTACAGCTATATATTAAGGATTGTTCAATAATATTTCTCTTCCAAATAGCAACCATATCATGACACAGAATGACCTCAATACTTAATTGTACTGAATTTGTATAACCTATATTTATAACACTAGACTGCAAGACAATCAATTAACCTCTAGATAATACTGCTCAATAGTGTACCTCAATATCATGATTAATTCCTCACATTAAAATCATAGTTAAGGTCACCAACATGCAAAATTGAACTTTTTGTCGTGTAGCTAACTGTTCAAGAGAAGCTATAATAAGATCATTGTTTATATTTCTCTAATTCACAAAGTGAAATAGTGTTACACAGTGAATCTGTTGTGATGTTATTTTCATTCATGCAAAACTACTCAACCTTCTTGGCAAACTAAGAAAGGGTAATAAATATTAACATTTTTCTGTAATGTCATTCATCACAATGCAGTACTCTGACAATCAGCTCAGCTACTGTTAAAAATTCAGTTAATTTCACAATGTAACTGTAATATCCATCTATCAACATATCTGTAGTTACTTTCTCAGTAAATGTAATCAGAAATATTGCAATCACATTTCCTTTATTCATTCATTGGATTATTCAACATTAATATAACCGACTTTGCACTTGTGGATAAGTAAATGTAATTGTGTACCTTGTAGCCATATTTGGAACCTGAGTGCTATTTGCTACCCAACTAAACATTGAGTAACAATTTGCACTAGATGTTGAGCAGTACAACAAAACTCAAGTTGTGTGTATGTGGCTCAAGTTTCTCTTTTCATTAAACTGGTACATTGGTGAGGCAACCTTGAAAGTTGTGTCACAGTGTAGCTATGTGACTATTTATTTCAGTCAACTTTATACAAACTTTAGATTATAAGATTCATTTTCACTTTAGTTTGAAATCAGCACCGTGGTTTTTCATGGTATATATGAAATCAACATTGTGGTTTTTCATAGTATATATACCATGAAAAACCACAGTGCTGATTTTAAATCAAAGTGAAAGTAAAAGTGAATCCTTTTGTCAAAAATTTGTGGTTGGTTTCTTTGAAATCACTGTCGGTAAGTAATGCTTAATAAAATGGTTAACATCAGTTACGTGGTGCCAAATAGCTACATTGCTAATGTATCATATTGTTATCAAACGATACGGTAGTACCGTTTAAGTAGGTTCCACGAAAATGTCGCGCGCCGCCCAAAATTCCGCCTTTGAAAATCATCCTAGACATCTAACGAGACGAAAATCACCTTTACGGAATAGTACTAATCCATATGATATATACATATAACTAGAGATTTCCAACCTACCGATTTTTCACATATATAGTTATTTGCTAAACAAATTACACACCTTCAACAAACGTTTGACGAGCTACTGTTTTTCTTAAGTTTCTTCTTTTATTTTTTCCATGATTTGACAACACATAAAAACAAAATAGCTAACAATTGTTCTAATCAATAAGAATATGGCTCTCCACTAAGCGCAGCTCAGTGAAGACAGCGGGGAGCTCTGTTGACTGCAGCTGTTTGAGTTTCAGCTAAGGAGCAGCGTATTATAGTCTCGCGTAGCCAGACCGAAAAAAGCGGTGTGACTACGGCGAGACTTTTCACCCTGACTTTGTGCATGGGAAGCCTGCGTACTTCGATGTTACTGTGCGTTGTCCATTACAGGAATCTTTGTTGGGTCAGTCTGCAGTTTCAGCAGGTGTGGCTGCTGCTAAGGGATAAGAAGACAAGGATGCTCACCATGGTGAGCTTGCACAGGCTGCTGGAGGTGTCTTTGTCCCCCTGGTGGTTGAGTCCTTTGGTTTGTGGTCTGCTGCTAGTCGTCCTGTCTTGCAGAATATTGCTTTGAGGACAACCACCAGGAGTGGAATTTCTCGTGACCTAGCGTACCGCCATCTGCTAGAGCAACTCTCTGTTTGTGGCACCACAATTCCCGGACATTTTTACATCTATATTAGCCTGTTGCCTGACAGTCCTTTGTGGGAGTTTAACTCTGTTTCATGCTCCCACTCCCTGCAGTTTGGTCAGTAGTCTGCAGGGCTTTCTTCTTAAGGCCCCTGTCCGGGGGTTTTGCTGTGTGTATGCTGGAGATCCATGCGGTGTTTTTGTAGGTCTATATAGGCTCTGTAGGTTTAGCTACTTTTTTCTGCTTTTGTCTTTTATAAATTAAATTAGGCTTAACTTCTAGCTAGAGATCGGGGAGTATGGGAGTGCCATTAGGGCCGGAATAAAATTAAAATTAAAATTATTTATTTATTTATAATTATTATTTTTTATTTTATTATTATTAACACTTTACAGTGTCTGACCAGCACTGAAGGTCTACAGTAACATGTGCTGATGTTTTTTGAAGTAGGGGGGCATGCTTCACTGAGCTGCGCTTAGTGGAGAGCCATATTCTTAACAATTGTTATTTTGTTTTTATGCGTTGTTAAATCATGGAAAAATAAAAGAAGAAAAAGAAAAACAGTATAGCTCGTCAAACTTAAATTAAAATAAAATAAATTAAAAAGCGGTCTGGCTATGCGAGACTAATTCGTACTTCGTAGTGCACTTAATCTAATTAAAATTCATGCAGTATTTATTTAAATACGCGAAATCAAAGTTGGAGAAATAAAAATAATTATACGAGAGTTTACGGCACCACTTACAGTCAAAAGTTGTCGAGTTTTCCGTGAGTTTCTGTGGCGGGTGAAGCTAAAAGAAGTGATCTTGGGCAAAGTAGATGCGCCGATTTCAAATTCACCAAAAGACGTTTTCCGGTGGTCACGACGAAAATACTCCTTGTAGAAAGGTAGCTACTACACCATCTAGGACTGTTCAGAATCCTACGTTACAACCATCCTGGAATTCAAGGCATCCATCAGCATCAATCCAAGTATAGTTCGAAAGTGAGCAGTGTGTTGTGTTGTCAGGAATTGCTTTTTAGCATGCAAGGTCATGGATAACTTCGGAGAAAACAGTATTTAACATGTAGCTAATATAAACCTTGTAAGGCTATACAACCACCTGTTTAGATATAATGATATACCTACTCCTGTTATTGTCTGTTTATTGTGGCTGCAATGACTGTATTTTTGGTTTTAAAGACAATTTATGTAGGGATGAGCCTAGCTATTTTACTTTTTTATCCACCAATTTTTCTTTCCAACAATTCTTTTATTTTCATCTATTTTGCTCGAAATTTTTCTATTTTGCTGAGCATCAGTAAAAATTAATTGCAGTATCTCTAGCTTACAAGCATGTGTGACTGCTCTATTAGAGTGTCTCGATATTTAGTCACCATTCCCTATGGACATATGTTGTCCTAATACTATGTGTGACTGTTCTATTAGAGTATCTCGATTTTTATCATACAAAATCTGCCAAGTTGCCATTCTTTGGTGCCCATTTTGCCCTATTTTTCCAGCATTTCGCTCTTTGCTTTTACCAACGTAGTTGTTGCTGGCAAAATCGGCACATCCCTAAATTTATTATTGCTCTTGGTTATGTAGTGATGACATCATATATTATAATAATTACCATCCTCCGTACTTTTATGTGGCAAATAAAGGAAAGTGGTAGCTATCCAAAAATGCAACCTTGCAATAATATTGAACGTTACTTATTGTAATTGTTGCAATATGATTGTCATGTTTTATGAAGTAGTTGTTAGCTGTGACCTGTGATGCCAAAGTTTACTCTGTTATGCAATATCACTTGTTAATTATCTCTGAATACATGTGGTATATGTGTGTATTATTAACTCTGCACAGAAAGTACAACATTTTTAGCAAATCAAACATATTACATTTGGTCATTCAGTCATTCTTGAGAGGTTTTACCTAGCTCATGCATTTTACTATACTAAGTGGTTCTGTGGTGAAAATTTCATGTCATTAGGAGTTTCATATTCAACTTTATGACACTTGTAATATTGTACTTGGTGCCATAAAATGTACAGGAAATCCGTGAAAATGCCGTATTCAAAAATCACCAATCTATCAACTTCTTTTGCTAATATCTCTTTATAGGAACCATCAATTGAGGTTGGGTTTGCATTAAAAATAATTCTAAAAGATAGTACAATAATCCAAAACAGCCAAGCAGTAAAAAAACAGTGTGGCCCTCAAAAAGGCTATGGTGAAAAAAGATCTGAAATCCAAGGTGGCAGCCAAGAAATGGCTGTAATGGTAGGTTAATGGTAAAAATTTTAATAACGACAATTCAGGTGAATTTTGTGCCAAGATCAAGCGGCACCATATTCACTTGAATTGTCATTATTAAAATTTTTACCATTAACCTACCATCACAGCCATTTCTTGGCCGCCACCTTGGATTTCACATCGTTTTTCACCATAGCCTTTTTGAGGGCCGCACTGTTTTTTTTTACAGCTTGGCTGTTTTGGATTAGATTACATTTCTTTTTGCATTTGTATACCCCAAAGTCGGCCTATGGCTGGCTTTGGGATTTTTTTAACCTGTCTTTTTTCTTTACCACAGGAAGAAGAAAAGATGAAGCAGATGTACTTTAAATATTTCTGATTTTATCAGTAAATGTACAAATTATATTTAAATAATACATTTATTTATTACAGAACTCTACATGGTGGTTGAACACTCTACAAGGTGACTTCTTCTAGCTGCTCTCTCTACAGGGTGAATTGTTTGTAGCTGAACTATCTACAAGGTAACTTCTTCTAGCTGATCTCTCTACAGGGTGATTTGTTTGTAGCTGAACTATCTACAAGGTAACTTCTTCTAGCTGATCTCTCTACAGGGTGATTTGTTTGTAGCTGAATTCTGTGCAGGTGATTTATTTGCAGCTGAGCTCTTTACAGAATCTCTACAAGGTAACTTCTTCTAACTGATCTTTCTACAGGGCAATTTGTTTGCGGCTGAATTTTCTACAGGGTGATATCTTTGCAGCTGAACTCTCTACATGGTAGTTTCTTTATAGCTGAACTCTCTACAAGGTAATTTCTTCTAGCTGATCTCTCTACAGGGAGTTTTGTTTGTAGCTGAACTCTATACATGATGGTTTCTTTGTAGCTGAACTCTCCACAAGGTAACTTCTTCTAGCTGAACTCTCTACAGGTGATTTGTTTGCAGTTGAACTCTCTACATGATGGTTTCTTTGTAGCTGAACTCTCTACAAGGTGACTTCTTCTAGCTGATCTTTCTACAAGGAGATTTGTTTATAGCTGAACTCTCTACAAGTGATTTGTTTGCAGCTGAACCCTCTACATGATGGTTTCTTTGTAGCTGAACTCTCCACAAGGTAACTGATGTCTCTACAAGGTCACTAGTTTGTAGCTGAACTCTCTACATGATGGTTTCTTTGTAACTGAGCTCTCTACAAGGTGACTTCTTCTAGCTGATCTTTCTAGAGGGTGATTTGTTTGTAGCTGAACTCTCTACAAGGAAACTTCTTCTAGCTGACCTCTCTACAGAGAGATTTGTTTGTAGCTGAACT
This sequence comes from Dysidea avara, assembly GCF_963678975.1. Taxonomy (NCBI): domain Eukaryota; kingdom Metazoa; phylum Porifera; class Demospongiae; order Dictyoceratida; family Dysideidae; genus Dysidea; species Dysidea avara. The sequence goes on from NC_089273.1 coordinate 32,353,148, forward strand.
CTCTACAGGTGATTTGTTTGCAGCTGAACTCTCTACATGATGGTTTCTTTGTAACTGAACACTCTACAAGGTGACTTCTTCTAGCTGCTCTCTCTACAGGGTGAATTGTTTGTAGCTGAACAATCTACAAGGTAACTTGTTCTAGCTGATCTTTCTAGATGAGGGTACCTTTCCATCATTCAATTATTACCACATAGAAAGAATCAAAGGATAGAGTTTTATGCAGTTATCTTTCCACCATATATGCATCCTATTATTTATACTTACAAAGCATAAAGCCTTAGCACTTGGCGCGCTGCGCGCTCCAAACGCTAAAGTTTTATGCTTTGTAGTTTAGGGAAATTGGATTTCGCCAAATCCAATTTTCCAAAGTTCAGCTGTTAAGCTGAATGGCCTACCTTTTGTGGCCTCCAAGCGTTAATTGTTCCACTAATCGAAGCCACTACGTGTAGCAGACTACGCTGCTCTCAGTGGCTATCAGACGAATGTTTCTATACACCATCACGATCTTTTAACAGTAGCCCACTATAGCCATAGGCCCTCTATAATCCATTGTATAGCTAGTTACCCTCATCTACACAAGAGCTAATAGGGCCTCCACTCACATGACAGTAGCAATCAATCCATCTTTTAGGTAATGAGAGTTCATGGGGCTTCCCTTGTACATGTAGCTATATGTCACAGGCTTTGCAGAGTAAAGCTAGCTAGCTTGATATGCTAGCTATAGGCATCAGCATAACTTGTACAACATCTCCTATTCAGCCTCCAGACAACAGGCCCCAGAGGGGAGCCCAGAACAGTCAGTGTTGAGTCATTGTAAACATCATTCTGACCAAACCTTATAATCAGTGGCCCATCTAGGGGATGGGGGACACTTCCTTCCCTTTTTCTTCCATAAAAAAATTCACAAAAGATCGATATACTCTAATAGAGCAGTCAGTAAAAGATTGTAGTAAAGGATTGTAGTATTCTTATCTATGGTCACACTGTGTAATCATCAATATCATAGACAGTAACTATGTCACTATCAAGTACTCCAGATCTCCACACTTTTTGTTTCTTACTTACTGTCAATGGTTTGATTTATTTTTACAGGCTGGATTAGTTGCTGTTGCCACTGTTCCCAAGCGCAATGTGTTACAGTGCTGGACAGCTGGAAATACCACCAATCAAACAAGCTAAGGCCACCAGACTCAAGTGACATAGGCGAGATCAATATCAAGACCCTATATAACCCCTCAAGCACATCAGGTCATAAGATAGTAACATACAACGAGCATGCACGTGTTTAGAACATCCACAAGCTTACGAATATCAAATTAATACCATTATCAACACATTCAACATAATACACAGTGATATTCCAGTCCAGAAAATTATGAGATGTCGATCATCCTGGACTTAATCCCCCCCACAGTACGAGGAGATTATTACATCATCTTCAATACGTACCTAATAAAGATGGAAATAAGGTGATCCCTGCAATGTACAGAGAACATGCATCCTACTTTGTTTAAAAAGTTGCCTAAGGGTCACAATTGCAATGTGTCACCAGGCTAACAAAAATCAAAGGATGTATAGAACGACAGATTTTGTTAACAAATGCTTACCCCTTCATTGAAGTTTTGGAATGGTTCCAACATATCTCTGTTGATATGAAACATTTCTGGCTAACGCTGCACCCTGTAGCTATGGGAACACGCAACATGTTTTGTTCTAAATGATGCTCAACTTACTGCATCCACAAAGTACAGTCCTGGTTCAATTGTAAGACACATGCCCTCCTTAAGTATACTCGTTCAGTTCTAAGACTTGTCAGGTCCCGTACACTGGGACGTTCACGCAATGCTGACATTGGTAAGTGGATTCCTACAGACTTTATGAAGTTCAACTACAGAAAACTAACAAAACACATGTACAGGTGGTCTCTACATTAAAAGGATCAAGGTCCTTGAAAGTACTGCCGTATTCTTCTTTCAAACAAATTTTACTTGGCATAAACCGGTAAGCCCCACTAGGAATCAAATCTAGGGGAACTACTTGAATGTTTGGTACAATTAATTAATTCACAATTCAAAGTGACTGCTTTATTAGAGTAGATTGCACAGGGTGCACATAACTGTAGTTAATGTAAGGATATTATGGAGATATAGTGATCAGGATGCAGAGGGTTGATGTTATATTATAAAGCGAATTCCATGAAATTTCTGCGACCAGATTTCAGTCCACCTTTTGTGAAGTTAAACCAAAAATAGTGACACACCACTACTACTAGTAATAAGCATACACTGAATATTTTTTGGTATATATTGTCATTAAAAACTTGTTCCACCACTGTTCCCTAATATATAATAGTATACTCCATTCATGTACAAACAAATCGTACACTTACATTCAGAAAGTCCACTCCTGCAGCACCATGATGGGTTACACTGTCCTTCATTGTGATCACTGGGCGCCTACTGGAAGTAGTCAGTCCAATGAATTATCTTATGCACAGATCATCATGGCAAACCATCTAATTGTTAGTCTGTTTCCTACTGCAGCTGCCGCTGCTGCTGGGCGCCTACTCGCCTACTGGAAGTAGTCAGTCCACTGAATTATCTTATGCACAGATCATCATGGCAAACCTTCTCATTGTTAGTCTGTTTCTTACTGCCGCTGCCGCTGCCGCTGCCGCTGCCGCTGCCACTGCTGCTGCTGCTGCTGTTCTCTCTCCCTCTGGGCAACTCGGTTCGCCTTCTGTTGTGCCCTCCACTCAGCAATTGGCACTTGCCCTGGTAGGTTTGGGCAGTACCAGTTCCCATAATACTGGGTGTGCCCACTATGCACTAAAATAGAACAATCAGGACATATAGTGTCTAGTTTGTAATTACCACTCAAAGGCTGGTGGCATTACCTGCAATCATGTTGTTTATGCTTTTTGTGTTGGCGTGATGGAGGAAGAGGTCCCTCCAGTCCAGCAGCAGCAGCTTCTTCCATCATTCTCTTCAGTGCTCGCTTACGGTGCCAAATGGCGGTATGACACACAGTTCCTAAAACATGACATACACAAAATTGACGTACACAAGGTTTAACATACCTGTCTCCACTTTCTGTTCTTGGAATCCCTGCAAATTATACAATAATTGTTATGACTATACTACTAAGGATTACCAGCTCACTGCTTGTGTGTCACTGTTAGTGGGGCTGCCAATTCCGGTGGTACTACTGTGCACTGGACCCGAGAACCCACGTGAGTACCAGTGCCGGCAACAGCTCTGATCCTAGCCTGTCCAGATGTGTCATCCGGCTCGGAGAATTGATGGTGTGGTGCTGGAGGGGCAGGAAAGGAAGGTGGCTGGTTATTTGCTGGAAGATTCTCCTGTGCACAGAGTGGTGGAGCTACCATCTCTAGACCCTGCATTCTAGCCAGGATCTCCTTCCTCCTCTCCTTGTTCTTGTACCATTTTTGCTATCAATAAAAGAATCAAAACTTCAGCCTTATCGAATAGAGTGAGTAACCAAAGTGGTCTGATTAATAGCATACAATGCAAGGTTGGTCCCCTCCAGCAGGTCTAGGGAATTGTACAGCCGAGCCCGGATGGCAGTGTAATCCTGCAAAATTAGTTTCCATTTGGACAGGTAGGCTCTTTTCTGTCCGCCTACATGGAATGTGTCAGTACAGTATAACAATATTACATTCATGACCATACCGGCACCGCTGGTCCTTGTTGACACATTATGCCTAGTGCACAGTAGTAAGCAGATTGCTTTCACAACACGGCTCTTTAATGGAGACAATGGCACAGAGACTCCAGCGAGAATGCATCTGTGGTAACACATACTAGAGTATCGTTTACTACCACTTAAGTACGTCAGTATACCTCCTCATTTGCTCTGTGGTCGTGTGACCTGTCCTCTTCTGACCACAGAAGTGACCCCTCAAATTCAGTGGCTGAGACTTAAGGAGCACTTCTGTAGCCCTCTTATCATAAGGATCCAGGTCATCCCAGAGAGCCTTGATCTTCTGGACCTCTTCATTTGATACAGTTGTGCCTCTTGCACATCGAAACACTGGCAGCTCTACCCCACCCTTCTTGATGTGTCCTGTTACAGTATACAGGGCCACGCTTGGAGGATCCTGAATACATGGGATGTGCTTCTTCTCCTCATTCCAGATGGGGACCATCTGTTTACTGAATGAAGTACACAAAATGAACTTTGGATAAATTAGGGATACATGTACCTGAAAACAGGAACACCGAGTGAATCAGTTGCATGGGTAAACTGCAGCAGCAAAGCCTCTATGTTCTTGAAGGTCTCGTCTGCTCCACGAGTCCTTCTCCTGCAGTGTCTTGACAACTCATTAGTTGTGATGGCCTTCTGTATGGCACTCATGGAAGGAGTGCTCACGCCTTGTTGTTGCAGACACCCCCTCTTGGTAAACAGACACCCCCTAGGTAAACAACACCATCTTACATTACATTGGCCCATGTCAAGTCAGTCCCCAACATTGCTAAGGTGCACTTCATACCTCCATAAAAGGTCTTGCCCAAACCCACCAAGCACACAATTCACCAATTTACCTGTGCCTCCACTTCAACTGACAATCTGTTGGATTTGGTAACCAATAGTTCACCTAGCAACTGAATTGACAGTATGATGGTCTTCTTGGTAACTTTACTGAGAGTGTCTGGAATAAGAACAGGTAACCAACAATAATCACCAAACAGTAAGTACAGTGTGAACCTGCTCAACAAAAACGATAACTGAGATAACCCCAATAGAAGGTACTTGTTGTTTATAGCTCCTGGAAAAAAAGAACGCAATTGTGCTTTACACCAGTTGAGGCACAGTTATAGCATAGAGGCTTTGCACTTTTAGCTGCTTTTGAGGCTTATCTAATATTGCAGGGATGTTCCCACAATGGTTAGCAGTAGTTAGCTATGACTAGCACTCAGAAAAAATAGCCACTACCTCACCTGTCAAGCTTAAGGACCCACACATTTTATCCTACACTCTTGTCTCTTATAACCACCACTATTCTAAAGCTAGGTACATCCCTGTTATTGCATCCTAGCGTAATGTGGACAGTTTGTTTCACTGCATACACACATAACACAAACAACACACAGGTCACACAGGAAACAATTCCATACCAAACTTAGAGCCATCACTGTACAAATTGATGTTTTGTTTGTTCCTACTGCCTAATGCTATGATTCCAAAGTAACTCAACATATTAGGCTGAAATTTTGGCAGTCCATTCTTTGGTCCTTGTAGATAATAGGGAAACAATAAAAGCAAATTTGGAAAAGGTGCAAATAGGCTGGTTTTGCTGAGATGATATTGTTTCTTTATTGTAGGAGTATAGTAAAAGTTGTTGTATGGTGAAATTTTAGTTGGTAACAGGTGGACATAAAATCACTGAAATACAGGTGCATGCATGTACCAAAGCAGACTTGATATCTTTGTACTATTGATCAATTAATGAATCATTGTTACATGTGATATTTTGCAGTTTGGTACACACACACACTGATACTCCATTGATTTATGTCCACCTACAACCAACTAAAACTTCACCATTCAATAAATTTTGTTATGATGAGCATCAAGATGAATACACACACTCTAATTGCTTGTAAAATTGCATGGCCATTAGACATAGAGATGTACTGTCATAGTGTGTGAAGCAAACATGCATGGTGGGACGTATAACACAATGTGACTAAGGTATTGACTGGAAAAATGCAGAAGTATAAAACTATAACTACAACTACAAGAAAAAATACCACTTCACACAACTACAACTACAAGAAAAAAAATGATATAGTTTTCAGCGGCCGTCTCCTCTTCAAGCTGACTGGAGTGTGAAAGGATGTTGAGTTGATGGCATAGAGCAGCTAGTAGAAACTGGATTACTTCAGGTGTTGACTTCAACACATCAAGTCTTTCCCTGTAATATGGAAAAAGTGTTGAAAAGCAGCTCTGCAGCCCGACACTTCTTCAAGCTCTTGTAAAGGAGCTTGACCATAAGCACAAGCACTTGAAGCATGCCAATGCATTACAGTGTTAACTCCAAGTGTTGTAGTGCTTGCCTAGTGGGTGCATGTGGGGCTGCACAAACACCATTACTATCGATGACTTTCTATACCATATTTTTATAAGGAAGTACAGTAGAAGGTCATAAAACCTATCATCTACTGTTTTATAGTGCAACAAAATTATCTGATTGTTGTGGTATTCACGTACTGCTTTTATATGAACATTTCCTTTGTGAGATAAGTGGATTTAAACTTTGAACCCGGGTAGAAATGATACTTCAATTATGCAAACGTTCTGGAACCAGAACTCTTAAAAATCTGAAATAGTGTGTAAAAAGCATAAATATCTTAATAAAACAATTACTTGCTCTAATGTATATATAGAACCTTCAACTACTCTAATAGAACAATCATTTTGGAGTTCGGCTGGACGGAATTCTGGATAACTGCAATTACACTGTACGTGGAAATAATCATTTGAGTCCTACAATGTACAGGCAGGTGTATATATTCATCAATCAGATGGCTACCACTTAGCATACAATAACACACTTGTCAAATTGCATTACAAGTCTCATGTCAGGAACACTATACGACATTCACTGGGTATTGATGCTACAAGTTCTTAAGGCACACACATGCACACACAACATACTACACTATACCATAAATGCACACAAACTACACTTCGTGCAGGCACCAAAAAGACATAGTCACACTATAACAATTTATTTCACTGACCCAGTTCTCACAGCAATAAGTTGCAGCAGTTGAGAACAGCTGAGGACCACTCTCTCGTTGAGCACATATTTGTTCTTTTCGTCATCATTAGCTGCCACCAATTGAGCCTGCTGGCTAGACAGGAGGTTGCCTAGCAACCGTAAAATTCCAGAGTTGGTGAACAGCTGAAGGTCAGTTGGCTCATGAAAAAACGATAACTGAGATAACCCCAATAGAAGGTACTTGTTGTTTATAGCTCCTGGAAAAAAAGAACGCAATTGTGCTTTACACCAGTTGAGGCAAAGTTATAGCATATAGGCTTTGCACTTTTAGCTGCTTTTGAGGCTTATCTAATATTGCAGGGATGTTCCCACAATGGTTAGCAGTAGTTAGCTATGACTAGCACTCAGAAAAAAAATAGCCACTACCTCACCTGTCAAGCTTAAGGACCCACACATTTTATCCTACACTCTTGTCTCTTATAACCGCCACTATTCTAAAGCTAGGTACATCCCTGTTATTGCATCCTAGCATAATGTGGACAGTTTGTTTCACTGCATACACACATAACACAAACAACACATAGGTCACACAGGAAACAATTCCATACCAAACTTAGAGCCATCCTTTAACCAGCAGTTGATGACATACTGGAACACATCTTCAAATGTCACCTTGATCTCTCGCTGTACCTGGCTAGATGCAGCCTTCACATATTCCTGTTGAATTACATGACACTCACAGGCACACAACAAATTTCAGTTGTTTAGTCAAGTAATACAGTAACAGATTTGTCAAGTGTACTTGAATATGTTTTCATTGCCAGTGTCTAAAGCATACATTGCACATTAATGTATGCTCAGTAATATTTGATGGTACATGTGTACTTACCACAAACAATGTTGACATCTTGAGCATGAGTACAAGAACTAGTCCCTCCTCCAATCTCAACTGTACATGCTGACAGGTTGTCTTCGGTACCATGACAACCAACTCTATCTAGCCAAACAGGACCAGTCCCTCTCCCAAATGTAATGGAAGAGCTCAACACCAAGCCTCCTGATGGATAGCCTAATTCTCTGCAGGCTACATTAGCAGCTGTTTGATCGAACCCATTTCTACAGACGGTACCCCATGCTCCATACAAGTAAACTTCTAGAATACAAGCTGAAGTATTAGGGTTAGGAAACAATCTGAGAGTGAAGGGATCTATAGCTCCACCACCTAAACAAGAGATAAATTGGTTACTCAACTTGTGCATTATGTCTACCTCCACATCGAACACCAACATCTTCAAAGTGAGCACAATTATGATCACCAAATGGAGCAGCTGGACATTGGAACAAGGTGCTCTCATGTCCACCACACTGCACATCATCCAACCAGATGGTGCCGTTTCCCAGTCCAAAGTATCCATTGCCAAATGCAATAGCATTAGTAGCAGTGTAGTCAAGTTGTCTGCACACCACAGTAGTACATTGTTTCCAAAGGAGTACTTCATTGACACCAGAACACAGACATTTTTCTTGTCATGAGATGAGCTAGAGATGCTACTGTTAGGATCTGTAGCTGCTACTGTGTGTGATGACGATGATGTAGGAGTGAGAAGTGGTCACAAACCTGTAATGAAACGTCAAAGGACAACAATTGAATATATGCACAAATGCTACCATATATGTGACTGAATTTGACAAAACAAGGCTTCGACGCTTTGTTAGGAGATATGGCGATTTTAAGGAATCATTGTGTAATAACTTCCCAGTGCCTACAGCTGTGCAAACAAAATTTGCACCAATTGTTCATCTGTTCACTACTGAGCTATCACTGAGTGGGTGTATACATTTCTGATACCCAAAATTTGCCCTGTTTTGAGCAGCTTTTTTCGAGCGGGTAATAATATCACAGGTGGTAGTAATAGGATGGGAGGGTGGGGGTGGACGGTGGACGGTGGTCTTAATATACGGGTATAAAATGAAGTAAGAAGACGATTGGAATCCAGAGGCCAGGTTTGGGCTCTCCATAGCCCTCAAATTACTCCAAATTGACTGAGAACACTTTGACTGAGAATATATTTAGCGACTTATATCGTTTTGTTTCTGGTAAAGTTAACCGGCAAAATTAATATTGCTTGCGTTTGTAAACGCATTTCTTTGCTGTAAACAACGTATCTACCTCAAGTATTTGAGCGATATTAGAAATAATTCGTAGCAAAATAGCGTTAGCTAAGGGTATTGTGGTTATTATTGCTTTGTGTGTTTTCTCTGAGGCAATATTGGGTGCGGCAATGCCTTTGAAGGAAGCGGCGCGGAAGAGTAGAAAGAAGGAGAATAACAGGGCGTACTATGAAGCTCATAGAGAGTCTATACTCTCAGAGAGAAAGGACAAGTACAGCAGTGAATGCCGATCACAGCGTCATGCTAATGTGTACTACAAAAATGTAACAGCGTCGCGTGAGAAATCAGCTGAAGCCACCAAAACTTCGTTTAACAAAGATTTGGCAAAGTCTCGCATTGAGTCAGCGGAAAGGCAAAGGAAATACTACCATCAATACTTGGAAAAGTCTCGCACTGAAGTTGCAAAAAAGAAAAGGGAACACTACCATCAAGACTTGGAAAAGTCTCGTGTGGATTCTGCAGAGAGCACTAAAGAACATTACCGCAAGGATGTTGCCAAATCCTGTGCTGCTACTAGATCCTCAACCAGCAAGTACTACACTGTTAAAAATAAAGAGTAACCACTACTCTGAGAGTTCCCAGTGTAGGGAGGATTTAACACCCCATGGAGAGTAACCAACACTCTGAAGAGAATAACCATTACTCTGAAGAGTAAGTGACACCACCTTCAGAGCATGTGTTACTCCCCAGTTACTCCTTTGGAGTAATGGTTACTCTCCAGGGGTGTTAAATCCTCCCTACACTGGGAACTCCTTGAGAGTTGTGGTTACTTTTCATTTTAACAGTGTACTTTTTTAATATTGAGAAACTGTGCAAAGAATCTAAACACAGGTAATGTTGTCTATAACATAGCTAGCAAACCATGGACATTGAAGAAATAGTAACTTTAGTGTCCTGTGTAATAGAAACTGCATGAACATAAAAGATAAAATTCATGCAATGTTTGTAAAAAGTACACAAACAAGTGGAACAAAAAATTAGGAATTTTCAATATGAGTAGGGATCAAAGTAATAAAAAGTACTGAAACAAGAGAGATTATCTACCACCTGAAGTCATGCTAGTACACACGTAATCCCTACTTCAGTGCCATTATATCTTAAATCTTGGCAACTGAAGTAGCGATTACGTGTGTACTAGCATGACTTCAGGTGGTAGATAATCTCTCTTGTTTCAGTACTTTTTATTACTTTGATCCCTACTCATATTGAAAATTCCTAATTTTTTGTTCCACTTGTGGTTATTATAGGTGCTACTGTTTTGCTCATAACTCCAGGCTTGCTGGTTAAAACAGTTGGGACTCAGGAGAGCAAATATTACTTTGCAAAATTTTCCATACTGGAAGTATGTGGGTTGTTGTGGTGATAAATTATAGCTCTTTGTTAAGGTGGTAGTTACCTGGAAATCATGGTTTTGAAGGCATTGTAAACAAAGCCATACATCCAGCCACAAAAATTTATTTGTTCCATTATGTGATTAGTGCTTATGCAATAATTAAAATGGCTGTTATGTGTGCTAAGGTCTATGGCCTTGTAACAAGAAATTTGTTTCTGCTTTGTGAATACTATAAAGAAGACATTCAATAAAGTAAGTAAAGATCTTTGTTTGAAGGGTTTCAGGTACTTCACGTGAAACTTTGGTGGAATACGTCACTTGTGATGTTAGTATGGTATTCCTGATTATTATTACAACTTACTGCATCTTGTATACTAGTGAGAAACACCTTTGTATTAGGCGAGTGGTATTGTTAGCATGGCAGGGCCGCAAAAAATATTTGTACTGCCTGTCCATACCAGCAGGTTTTAGATCCCTTTTTGCAGTACATGGTCAAAACACTGTTTAAGCCCCAGTCATGTTTCAGTCTGGCATAGGTTAAGTTGAGGCTTTGATTGTAAACCGACGCCAACAGTTGAGGCCTTTATCCGTTGTCTAGCTTGCCTATAGAATGTCAAGTTTGATAATATGTACAGTTTGATAATCGGCAATTTACGCTAACAACAACACATACTACGATTAACGTAGAGACTTGCGATAAATTACTAGTGATAAACAAATACACGGAACATAAGATTTGTCTCGATTTTTCGACATGAAGTATTCAATGGTAAACGGAAATTAGTAAGAATTAATCTTTTCAATGTTTACAATGTGATGCAGTTGCAAACACATAATATTGCATATATTTTACATATGATATCTGTAATCAGAAGACCTTTGTACACCCATAGACCAGAGTTTGTGATTTATGAGACCTTTCTCAGCCCATGTGCCATAAAACCTGAAACAACTGCTAATCAGATGGGAACAATTTTGTATCTTCCTGTATTGTCGATTTTTTTAATTAAAAAAGTATCCATTGCAATTGTGTGCCCATTGTCTGATTGTCTTTTATAACACAAAACAAAAAAAACAGAGGTTGGGATTTATGAGGCATCCTGGATACCAACTCAATGCTACCCAAGGATTATCGCTTTTACTGTTAATTTTTCTGTAGCCATGGGCATACAATGCCAGCTAGCATGATAAGCTGGAAGTTCATGTGCTGTATAGGTCCATGTGTTATCTTGACACTTGTATTAGTCAATGTATGATTATTTGTACACAGTATGGTCAGTTTGTCAGATCTCTCTCAGCCCATGTGCAGTGTAATACCCTGTAACTGCTAATCAAGTGGGAACACCTTTGCATTTGCCTGTATCGTCAAAAAAAAATTTAATAGTAAAAAAATGGGTCATCCATTGCAAAGGGTCAGCTTGAATGTACTAGCTGTGTAGCGTTGAATTGCCCAAATGTTAAACTAGTAAACTTTTGGTTTCCAGCTACAGGTCCAACAAACTATCATGTAGCCACATTGTGCAGTTTCCTGATGCAGTTGCAAACACATAATATTGCATATATTTTACATATGATATCTGTAATCAGAAGACCTTTGTACACCCATAGACCAGAGTTTGTGATTTATGAGACCTTTCTTAGCCCATGTGCCATAAAACCTGAAACAACTGCTAATCAGATGGGAACAATTTTGTATCTTCCTGTATTGTCAATTTTTTTAATTAAAAAAGTATCCATTGCAATTGTGTGCCCATTGTCTGATTGTCTTTTATAACACAAAACAAAAAAAAACAGAGGTTGGGATTTATGAGGCATCCTGGATACCAACTCAATGCTACCCAAGGATTATCGCTTTTACTGTTAATTTTTCTGTAGCCATGGGCATACCATGACAGCTAGCATGATAAGCTGGAAGTTCATGTGCTGTATAGGTCCATGTGTTATCTTGACACTTGTCTTAGTCAATGTATGATTATTTGTACACAGTATGGTCAGTTTGTCAGATCTCTCTCAGCCCATGTGCAGTGTAATACCCTGTAACTGCTAATCAAGTGGGAACACCTTTGCATTTGCCTGTATCGTCAAAAAAAATTTTAATAATAAAAAAATGGGTCATCCATTGCAAAGGGTCAGCTTGAATGTACTAGCTGTGTAGCGTTGAATTGCCCAAATGTTAAACTAGTAAACTTTTGGTTTCCAGCTACAGGTCCAACAAACTATCATGTAGCCACATTGTGCAGTGTCCTGATGCAGTTGCAAACACATAATATTGCATATATGCCCATGGCTACAGAAAAATTAACAGTAAAAGTGATAATCCTTGGGTAGCATTGAGCTGGTATCCAGGATGCCTCATAAATCCGAACCTCTGTTTTTTTTGTTTTGTGTTATAAAAGACAATCAGACAATGGGCACACAATTGCAATGGATACTTTTTTAATTAAAAAAATCGACAATACAGGCAGATACAAAATTGTTCCCACCTGATTAGCAGTTGTTTCAGGTTTTATGGCACATGGGCTGAAAAAGGTCTCATAAATCACAAACTCTGGTCTATGGGTGTACAAAGGTCTTCTGATTACAGATATCATATGGAAAGTATATGCAATATTATGTGTTTGCAACTGCATCAGGACACTAGCTACATGATAGTTCGTTGGACCTGTAGCTGGAAACCAAAAGTTTACTAGTTTAACATTTGGGCAATTCAATGCTACATAGCTAGCACATTCAAGATCATCACTTGCCATACGAGCGCTCGTAGCATTAAACTAGCATTAAATATATAAATTGTACATGAAACACCTGCCTTTTTTATTATTGAATATATGAATACCTGTATACGACCTAATGATGATAATTGACCCTGTTTGTGCACATTTACATTACCATTTAGAAATCATGCCAGGAGTCACAGCTCACATGAAGGAGATGTTTGTCGCAAATCAGACTTATACAGTAGGCCCAAATTGGATTCAGTGGTCAAGACACATGTGGAGTTCAAGGCTCAGATCGTAAATATATGTAACAATTAAATAGCTATAACTAGACATACCAGAGATTATACTATATATTATAGCTATTAGCCAGTTATTTATTTATTTAATTTTTTTGCATAATGCATGTATTCAATGTGTGTTATGTATCGTTTGGTTTTGACACCAGAGTATTTTAAACTGGATGGTATTGGCTATACAGTTACAGATAGTACGCTTAACAATAATATGTGATGTGCAATGCATGTGTCTACAGTATACAAATCTCAAGTAGTAACTGGAGTATAGTAGCTATATGTTATAAGGCAGTTACCAGTACAATATGACAATGGGAGATACAGAATTAAAAAAAAAGGATTCCACTCTGATGCTAGTGAACAGAGACCAAAATATTTCAATATTTAGTGTGCTATTGACGATTACATAAAGAAATTTGCAGCTATTGGGTTGCATTCAGTGATACAGTTGACTGACTGCAGTGAATGGTGAATGCTCTATTAGGATTACATATATAGAGCTAAGCAGATATACGAGGATATACGTAGATATACAAATACGTAGATATACATATAAACTCATGTACAGAGCTTTTATATTAATACCCTTCTGATTAAGGATGTCAGGGAAGGATTTGTTGGATGAGCATGAAGAATTCATCAGAGAGAAGATCGAAAAAGAACGATGGACGCACAAAAGACTTAGTCTGCACTTGCAGTACAAGTTTCCTGGCAAGAGAGGGCTGACCGTGGCCTCTTTGGACAGGTATGTAGCTACTTAGCCACTGCATGTTACTATGGCGAGCACTGGTACAGGCATGATCTGAGGTACAATTAAACCAGTACATACAAGCATGCTATAGTTTTTTTGTTTTTTTTTCCGGGGTGCCTGCACCCCTTGCCACCACCCCCAGCACCAGATGGTAAAAGTGCTGGACAAAAAAAACTGTAAACTCAAAAAAATCAATGAGATGGCAACACTTGGCCTTCCGAAATAGCTAGGTCAAGTGCTCCAATGGTCACAGGGCTGCCACGGTGTGACCTTGCTCCACGCAAGCAGGTCACTGCTGACCTGAGCAAAGAGAAGCTGGTGGAACATCTAATCCATGACACAACACTGCTGTAAGATTGGCCCCGTTGAGTAGATAGCATAGAAGCTAGACGTTTATAAGCAACTGTAGCCGCACTACCCATCCCTCCAAACGTGGAGAAAACCAATGGAGTGAATGAGCCCATTTCAACATCTCTTATTCTCTGTTCATACATCCTTTGTTTATCTCTTTCAAACCTTCTGTACAAGGAAGAAACCGCTGTGTTTCGATAACTGGGAGCAGTTGGATTGAAAATTCTAACATCAAAGAAAGCCTTCTGATGACGACTTCCCCAAAAACCATGTGCACTTACATCTAAACGTGCCTCATCCTCCACATTAGCTGTGGCATAGTGAAAGGACTCACCAGACAGGGGTTGCAGCACTGGTTCAATGGCCACATCATGACATACTTCAGACAAAGCAGCAGCAGTGAAATCCCTAAGTTCATTATGACGTAGAGTAGGGAAACCACCTGTAGCACAATTCATTGCATGATCAACAGTAAAGCCATGACCACAGACACACTTAGCAGGTAGACCATTGGGCAACCAACCATATCGTAGACACAGTGCATCCCTAAATGCACCTTTATGGAGTGCAAAACCATGTTCTTCAATAGGAAGCACTGATAACCATGATGAGGCACCTTTCTCACTAGATAAAGAAACAATACGACGTAAACTAACTGGCAACTGTGGTGTGAGTTTCGATTGCTTACAAACCAGCTGCCGATGTCTCAAAGCTATAACATCAGCCTTAGCTTGACGCTGGGCACTAACCACTGACATCCTAAAGCAAGTCTGTTGTTCAATGATCTCCTTGGTTAAAGATGAGGTAACTTGAATGGAAGAATCAAATTCAAAGTTAGCATTAGCAGAAGGGTTACACAGACCCAGGCCTCCCATTCGTGCTGGAAGAGAAAACAATTCTCGCTCTAAATCACTGACAAATTTTCCAGTAACAGCAGGAATAAATTCTGTAGAAATAGTTGTTTCAAGAGGTTGAAGATAGTCAGAAATTCTGGGCAGCGTTCGTAAAAAATATGTCCACTTACTAATAAGACCATGCGTGAAAGCACAATAAGCAGCATGAGGGTGAGCCTTTGCAATCACACTTAACTTCCGCACACAAGACACCCAATACTCAACCTTCTCATTCACATAATGCCGGACAAAGGTAGGAGATCCTATAGCAGCGCCAAGGTGACGCTTACCCTCCACTGTGATACCCACACCACATCCATCAAAAAGATTCTTAGCTAAATCTAGATGTTCTGCTTTCACAATCAGCCATGATTTAGATGGTTTTACATTGTAGCCAAATGCAGGACCCAGAGACACAAGGGCAGACCACCACTTGCGCAACCCAGTCAAAGAGCCAGCAGCAGTAGCATCATCAGCAAACCAGGCCTGTCTTATTTCACAATCACGTATTGCATCAATTAAAGGGACAACACTAATGGCGTACATTGCCATTGCTAATGGATCGCCTTGTGTTGTGCCCTCAGAAGAAAATAAATGTTTACCATCAATAAACAGAGGAACTTCAGCCCTATAGGTGTTAATTAATATAACAGCTAAGGATGGACACAGTATAGATATGTTACGGAGGGCAACTTGACGGTTTAAACTATTAAAAGCGTTACTTGCATCAACTAGCAATACGGCCTCTGTATTCTCCTCAGCAAACAAAGAACGCATTGCATGTATTGCAGCTTCACAGCCTGCATCCTGACCAGCACAGAGTTGAAGAGGGCCAACTGCTTCAAGTATGTCCATTTTAACAGTAGCCAAAACAGCCTTGCCAATAATTCTTCTAACGACCTCACCTACACCAATTGGCCTCACACCTGGACATTTATCAAGAGCAATAAGTCGACACGCAACAAAGGCAGTAAGGCCAACAGGATCCACCATATCAGTACATAGACGTCTGGCAACCAGGGCAAGACTAGCACACAAATCATCTGAAGCTTGTCGAAAAGAAGTGCACAGTCAACGCCAACAAAAGGCATCCACACCTGATGGACCTGCTGCACCCTTGGTACGGAGAGCAGCACAACGAATGGACACACCATTCAAAGTATCAAACACAACTGGATGAAAAGAGGAAGTGGCTGCAGATGGGGAGAGCAGTGCTTCCTCACAGATAGGTTGGCTACAAGGATGCTTGGCTTTAAGTTCATTGTTATTGTTATTATCAATTTTGTCAAAAGACCGGGTTGTACAAAAGGACAAGCCTGTAGGCGTACTTCCCACAAAAAGCACATACACACCAGAAATTACGAAAACAATGACATAAGCAAATACACCTGTAAAACAAAACTACTACAAGAACAAAAATAAATACTAACAAAACAAGAACATTAAGTATACAGAAGATTCAAAAAAGAAAACGACGGAGGGCTAAACGGAACAAGGGTGGCTGTTTAATTCGCAGGATGGTATGGGGTATGGTATTCCACAGAAATGGGCTGTTCACAAAGAAAGAGTAACGAAACGAATTGATAGACGATGTCACAGGCCGGAGAGATAGAGGGTGACACCTTGTGGGAGCTTGGGACAACTGAAAATGTTCACTAAATGGTAAGGAATTCCTGTGGTAGAGACTATCATGAATGCAACAAATAGTAAAGTAGTTGTGACGCTGTTGAATGGTAGGCCACTTTAATGCTTGGATGCATTCGTCAGAAGACTTACTCCAACAGTGAGATGAAGGAATCCACCTACTATTGGAAGCCCAACGGGCAGCTCTACGCTGAACAGATTCCAGAGCATTGATGTTTTTAGCAGTATGAGGATGCCAAACTGGACTGGCATATTCCATAACGGGGCGGACAATGCATTTGTAAGCAGTAGATTTAATGGATGAAGGAGCATTGAACAGGCAGTGGCGAAGAAAATTGAGTGCTTTAGTAGCTTTAGCTGAAACATATTTACAGTGTTCATTCCAGTTCAGCTTTGTGTCAACTATAATGCCTAGGTATCGAATTACAGGATGGTGTAGAATAACAGAAGAATCTAGATGGTATGAAGGTAAAATTGGGAAACGCTTGTTGGAAATCACTATGCTATCACATTTAATTGGATTGAGACGCAAGAGCCACTTTTTCGCCCACTGAGCTATACTTGAGAGATCAAACTGCAACAATTTAACATCATCAGGTGATGAGATTTCCTTGTAGATCGTGACATCATCAGCAAATAGTTTGACTTTGCTGTGAGATATAACAGAGGAAATGTCATTAATGAAAAGTAAAAAAAGAAGAAAAAAACAGTCCAAGATGGTGTGTCAGGAGATGCAGGATCGCTCAGGCGCAAAGGCGCTCCAGGATGGTCCATGGTATCCAATAAAGCCAGAGCAGCACGAACATTCCCACGAAGCATGTGGGACACAAACAGACGAGTTAAACGTTCACTGCGATCAACATTCGACAAAGTAGCCATTAAACGATGCTGAACAGTTCGGCACTCGCACAATAATTCATCAATATTTCCTTGTTTCCACAGAAGCAGACGATGTTGTAAACAGTTTATAAAGTCCCTGGAAGAAGCCGTGCGATGGGGCTTCTGAAGTAACAAGGTACAAAAAAGCATTGCTGCTTTGAGTGCAATACACTCCAGGGATGTCTTCTCCCCATAAGAACGAAACAGGCGTGACAATTCCAGCACAAACTCTTTACCAACTTTCCCAAATGGGACAACAAACAAGTTTCTTTTCCAATGAACAACTTCATCATAAGCAGCAGTAACTCGATCTACAAAATCAGAACCTTCAATGGTGTCATTCCACAAAAAGGAAGGAGGAGATAGTCCGATGAATGATGGTAACTCTGGAATACCCACATGTAAAGTAGTTGAATTATTAAGATTGGAAACAGAAGCAGTAGATGGACTTGCTGCATATGCAAGACCCACTGTGTTCACTTGCGTAGGATCAGCTCCCAGCATTGTAGTAGAGTTGATGGTCTTCTCAGTTGAATCATGAACAGAACAAACAGGACAAACAAAGTCAATATCATCACGTTCCATTCGCTTTCCACGATATTTGCTTATACCAACACAATCACCATGATACCAAATCTTACAGCCTGGTCCTTGAACATCACAACAAATCATAAATCTGCCCGCTTCAGGCTGCTGGCATGAACACCACAGTACAACAGAAGCATCCGTCAAAGCCTCAGCAGCTGAAGCAGTAGAACTAGCAGCCTTTCGTCGCTTAGAGTGACTCATCCCTAATTAACGCTCCGGTGACTATCTGAAAAGTAGTCACAAGAACCACAGTACAGAAAATGACAGCAGTTAACCTTAAAAACCCATGCCACGGAACAAGGAAGCCACTGCCAAGCCTGAAAAGGGTTGCTTAAGACGGTACTGGCACGTAGCTATTGATGACACACCTAGCTAGGGGTAGTCACTATGACCGGCTCGCGTGTGGCCGCAGCAGCACACTGGATAGCAACCAGTACTGAGATAGCCATTACAAGGAATTTATTTTTATTAATCATTTTAAGTGGTAGCTAGTCTAATGAAGATCAGATGATGAAAGTCCCACTATTAAGACAGAAATAAATACAACTCGGTCAACAGGGGCATAGACACAAGACCGAGTAGCTAGCTGCTATCTTTCGTACATAGTTACAAAATGGTCAGCACAAACAACTTTGCACAGACTTCATACATGTTTTCTTTTGTTTGTAATTACCTGGGTCAAGTATCAGCTATGCTGTCTCGACCCAGTATATAATCATAAATTACAGCTTATAACACTGTAAAGTTGGTTATTTGTTCTGCAGATTTTGTCGCGAAAGAGACATTCATAAAACCAGCAGGCTCACTTCAACTGAACTGGATGAAGTTGTGACTACAACTGTCAACGAGGTCATGATCAGCGGTAACATGTGACCCTATCTGACAATACCAGTCATATAAATCAAGAATTCACATGCTGGCGTACATCTTAATGATATAGGATAATTAATGATATAGGATAATTACAAGAAATTATTGTTTTATTAATCATTTTGAGTACCACACTGTAGTTCAATCACACAAAAATTATTAAACTCCATCAAAAACAATTTTACTGGCCATAACACTGATTTTGTCAGATAGGGTAATGTATATGTTGGATATTTCTATCATGCCCATTTTGACATCCAGTGTCCAACCTTGGCAGAAGAAAACATTAAATAGAATCAAATAAAAATCATAACTCTTTACTATGACTAGACTAGGTACTGGGCTATTAGCTAATACACAAAGTGTAGGGTGTACAGATAACGTGCCTATTGTATATGGACGGCTAGGGCCACTGTGATGAATATAGATGAATATAAAATTTCAAACAGAGCAATAATAAAATACTTGAATACATGAAGCATTTTGACATTTCAGTACCAATTGTGTGTAATACCAGGTGGGCGCCGTGTACGGACGTCGGACACTGACTGGAGTGTTGGCATCCAAAGGTATCAAAGTCGGAGAGAGGAGAGTAGGTGACTCTTTAAGGATCGTCTCACCTGAATATTCCCAAGCCAGAAGAGGATCAGTTGCTCGGCTCACAAACCCTGGCATATACAGGGCAGATTATTTTGGTCAAAAATTGCACATTGACCAGAATGAAAAAAATGTTATGTTTGGAATAACTCATGTATGTGCAGTGGACGGATTCAGCAGGAAAATTGTTGCATTTAGTACAATGCCCATTAAAAACAACTACATTGTATACGAGACAGTGTACAGGTATTATAATTATTAGACATAGCTAAATACTAATGTGCATACTACCAACTCACGATATACATACACATGAAATAACATGTTCAAGTGTGAATTTATTATTATCCAGACAGACCATATGCCAGTATGGAATGTGGGATCAACTCCGTGTTGACCAGGGGAAAGAATGGTATCTTATGCTGTATATGCAGGAATACCTGACAGAACACAGAAGGAATCCTCATGCGTCACCCTATTTGCAAACTACTTCAACCCAAGTGAGATTTCATGGTGTGATTTCAATATTACCTTAACCTTCACTGCACATGATAGTAGAATAAATAGACTTAAAAACATCCATTCAAACACCTAAGTTTTGTAGCCATTATAAGATTACAATCACAGGGAAATAGTTATACCATCCTATACATTTTTTAATTTTGGAGCAATGATACAAGTTGGCTGAACATTGTCAGTGTATTACTGTAAACTCTGATTTCATAACTGTTTGTTAGCATTGATGATGTGTTCATTTTCATAATAACAGAACCATGTGGTGGAAAGGATGTGGGTCGAGATAAACGGAAGGATAAACTTTCCTATTAAGAGTGTATTAATAGAAATGGTAGAAAATCAAGAGATCAACATGGAAGATGGTGGTGTCAAATTTTGCGTGTCCTGGTACGGCATCCAAGTTAGCCAAGTAGGGACAGAAACATTTGTGGCTGGCTGGAACGAGCATAGGATCAGAAGTAAATGACTAGTCATGCATTATGTGCACAACACCTTTGCACATTGCTATATGTAACTACATCACATGAGTTGTCATCATTTCTTTTGTACAGGGAGAGGGATTCCAAACATTTTGATGGTGGAAAATAACCAAACAAAGTCCATAGACCACCACCTTGTCCCAGAGGCTGATGAAGCTGGCAGACTGTATGAAGAAAACGGAGGCCGATTGACAGTATTCAGTAACTTCGGACAAGATCCCCTGGAACAAAGGGAGGATTTGAAGAGTATTAGGATGGAGAGATTTAAGGAACAGTGGCCAAGCTTTGAAACTATATTTCATAGTTTAGTGAATGGCAATAAAGCCAATTTCCGTGATGGACTTTTGTGTTTTATTGATTTAACAATGCAGCTAAAAACACAAATAGCATGAAACTTGTTAATGTTTTTACTTTATTTGATTTATTTTATCTATTGAACATGTGCTATCACTGTGATATATTATTAAGTTACAATATAGATAGCACAAAGGATCACAGACATCAGTAACTATTTGATTTCGTACATATTCATTATTTCAATGATGATGTAAAATAAAAAATTGTAGTAATACAAAATAATGTATATATGCATACCATGCATGCAATAGAAAGTTACAATAATAATTTATAGTCATAATCTGCAACACAGCCTGGATGCTTGATAGGTCCATCCAACACTATAAAACAAACACAGCTTAATGTAAGCAGCACAAAATGATTAGGTAAAGCATGGCTTGTACTAGTCACGTATGTAAACTCCGTAAGTATGTGTAGTGTGTGTGTGTGTGTGTGTGTGTGTGTGTGTGTGTGTGTGTGTGTGTGTGTGTGTGTGTGTGTGTGTGTGTGTGGGTGGAGGAGTGCGTGTATGTGCAGGAGGGGAGAGAGGGTTGGCGTGTGCATGCGTGTGTGTATGTAATCTGTAGTGCTTGCCTTCTTGTTCGACTAAAGTGTATTGTCAGTTGTATGATCAGACGACAATACAAAAGTAGATTATCATTGAAAGATGACTGGCTTCAATGACTCAATGACATCTCTGTCCTGTCACTATACTAGATAGCAAAAATATACAAGTGTATCAACACATTTTACTAATTAACACACCAATAACCAATGGAAAGAAGGTTACAGGTACACCCATGTAAAGTCAGGATAACACTGATTATACTGTGGGGTCATGTGGTACGGTACACAAACTATCTTCCTACCACATAGTAAGTGGTCTGGAGTGGTTGGGTCAGGATTACTTAAAACAGTGCAATGTACAATGCATGCCGTAAAATTATTCTTACCATTAATTATCAGTTGCAAAAAGATAATTAACAATACGTTATACAGTAAACAAACATGACACTAATTAAAGACATGCATTGGCCATCAGAAAATGATGAGTGGAAATATCTGCTGCCTTGTACTGTAAGTGCTGCAGCTAAGTATTAGATGGTAGTCTACCAACCCAACTGTGGTGATGGGTACCTGGTATATGCTATTCTCTGTGTATAATCTGCAGGGCTGGTGTTAGCTGCAACAACTTAACAATAGCATAGATTTTATCCATCTTTTATGTATATCATTCATTTTTGGTTATTGTAAATTGTATGCAATGCAGCACAATAACAATGAAACTGCTTCATCATGCCTGCAAGCGAAGAGGTATTTACTCGCCTTGTTGTGGTTGCATACATCTACACTTGCATATCTAGGGTGATTAGTGTCTTGGGTGTACCCCGGAGAAGCCACGGACAAAGGCCATGATGGCCACATAATAGGGTGTCATAACAAATTTGATTATTGTAAAGTAAAGAAGGCAACAACCCAGGGGCGGATCTAGGATTTTTGAAAGGGGATTTCCAGAGGTGCAGACACATCTGGCCATGGAGTGCAGTGACCAGTCACGGTCCAAAATGTTGACAAGGTTGTTAATTTACAATTCTTGAAATTTCAAAATGTGTGTACTGAGTTGAAAATTAACCTCACAAAACTGATTATCAGATAGATTTTGTAATCATCCCAAAATAATCTGTGTGGTGACTGTTTTATTAGAGGATTTTGATTTCATTGACTGTTCTATTAGAGTATCTTGATCTTTGAAAGGTTTGCTGGTTAGCTATGCTTGCTAACCAAGTTAGTTGGTTGCTATGCTTGCTTGGTTAGCTAGGTTTGCTGGTTATACTGATGAAATGGATTCCGCATGCTGCTGCTAACAAGTAAAGTATATTGTCATGAATTAACATCTACAGGCAGATAACAATAATTCAATACTGGTAAACAAACAAACAAATGTACAGTATCTTACTGTGCAATTCACCAGAATGTTGTCCTAGCTACTTCTAAGCTCAGTTGGTACCGATGACTAGGAAAAGTATCATAACCAGTATACAGTACAAGCTGCGCTCTTCACCGTCTCCTGGCAACACACATAGCAAAATAGATAATAATCTGTACATGAAATGATCATTCTATAAACAACATTTGATAGGAGGGGTACTTCTTCTCAGATGATTCAGATTTTTAGCAGACAAGTTTATTAAATTTAAACATCAATAAAGGCCTTGACAGGGACCCGTGATATTTTTTATTCCTTTTGTTTTGTACTTTATGATGGTGTGATGAGAAAAGAGAGCGCTATAAACAGCATTTACATTTTCCTGTTGAAAATAATATCTCGAAAATACTGAAATTTGTTGATCCACGGAAATACTTGCTCCAAACATTTGTGGTAACTCCGCTGCCATCAGTAGCCAACGCATCATTTATGGTATGACAGAAGTGAATGAATTACAGCAAGCAGTACTAGTACTGAAAACTATAGTATAATTTTCTATCTTGATTATTCTATAGAGAGGAACGCAAGCCTTGTGGTGGTATATATATATATATATATATATATATATAGTGGCAGCTCCAGTGCATTCAAATATAGGACATGTTAGGTGCATAAAATCCTATGGATAAGACTATCGACTGTACTTGTCCATTTGAATACTATGTGCATGTTGCTACTAGAAACTTTGATGCTGCCAAATTTTTAGTTCATAATGTGTCGGAAAGATATAAACTTTAAAAGGCTGGAAAATCATGTCTCTGTCTATGCATATATACAGCAAGGCCTTAGTACGTATGTTAATATAGCAGCTGCAGAGTAATGCACTGCACACACCACTGGTTCATGCAAACCATGCAGGTTACAGTGCAGGTAACTTTATCGACTAATATGGAATATGTGATTACTAAATTAGGCCACTCCAAATGTGGAGTGCAGGCAGTCTGGTAATTACCATTATCCATTATGACTGTTCAAGCTGTGTTGGCTGTGTACTACAGCTATATTACTTGTTCATGGAGTGTATATTATTTGGTTTGTCTTGAATGCTCTATTAGAGTGAAATTTATTTCTAGTATATCAATCTAATATTCATGCTTGATGTATAGGTCTAGCTACATGCCTCTGACACAGATTCAATCTTCCAATAGGCATGTCTTGGTACTATACGCAGTCTGTACAGTGTGGCAACCTTGATCACTGACCCTCCGCTCAATACACATTTAGCGGCAAGCTATTTGAAGGCAAATAATGAACAAATGTGCATAAGGAGAAACAATATGTGAGGCAACAAAAGCACTTTTGCGTGTTTAAAATCAAAAGGTAATTACATTGTCACCTTAAACATTTATTTTTTGATTGTAGCTAGTGGGCATGTTGTGGCCTCAATTGGGTACATGCTGTAGTACACATCAACATGGTGGAGCAGCTCAAAGAGTGGAGTCACAAATTAAAAATCCATGTTCTATTAGGAGAGTTGACTTCTATTACAGTGTCATTCACTTTACAAGAGCATAATCAGCAGAGCACACACACATTTAAGCACTATTCTAGGTAGGAATACAGATTTCAATGCTGGGGTTGGTTCGTTAAAAGAACAATTGTTAGCTACCACCACAAGACGTTAATGCATACAGCATCTCCAACGTCAGCCCCCAATGCACTCAGACTGTACAATGCGTACATAATAACTTTAGTTGAGAGTGGGGCTGCATGAAAACTGAAAGAGTGCAAGTGGGCATTCTACAAATGTACGTGCTACTACTATGTGTCCAAATCTTTCTGTTATTGGTTGGTGATTTTGGGCTGGATGTGTTTCCTGGTAGTATTGACCACATAATTCCATAGGATGTGAGTCACAACTCTATGAATATTTATTATGAAAAAGAAATCACTTTGAAGTGGTCACTGCTATACGGAGAAGAAGGTATGCTTGTTGCTTGCAGTGCTTATGTATATTGTACGCAGTCTATAATACATCCATCAAGTATACTCTATACTTTAGCTATGCTGGTCTCTTGCCAACGTGGGGAACTCGGTCAGTGGTTAGTGTATGGCTAAACTGTGAGTACTTAAGCAACACAAATACTAGTCTGTCGTCAGTCTGGGGTACTCAGGCAGTGGTAGAGGTGTGGCCAAACTGTGAGTACTTAAACCACACTAATACTAGAGTGTAGCCGTACCTGATGATTTACAAATGGCCAAACACTTTTTTTATACCACATAGCTACACTTGTATTGTAAATTGGAATCAGGGAAAGTTCAATTCAAGGTGCCAGTGTGTAAGTTTCACTGTATAATGTGATTACAGTTATTTGCAACAGGTCAACAGTTGCCTTAAATGGTATCGATCAGGTCATAAATTGTAACAACTTACTTCACCTGATAATCTGCAACTTAATTATTGTAGCAAGGCATCATTGCAGTAAAGTAATAGTGGAGTATTTCATGCCATGTATGATTTATGGATTAGATCCTATGCATGCAAGGTGACTCCCCACCTTGTGCATAAAGTTGTTATGCTGAGTAGCATATATGTGACCCCTTATCTGAGAAAATGGTCCATGTAGCCTTATCAATAGCACGAATTTGGAAACCCATAACTGAAATGGTGCCACCGTGAAATGTGGCCATGGTGTAGTCCTAACACACCACTGCGTTGTGGGGAGAATACATTGAAAGCAGGAAATGTTATGGTTAGTCAAAGTTGGGAATTCAGAGAGGCTATATGGCCCATTTTCACAGAGCCGGTCACATATAGCTAGCTACAAGGGAAGCCTCACAAAGAATTACAAGATGTCTTCAATTTGTTTCTTGGGTGGAGGAATATCATTATGTTTTAGAGAATCCTGTGTAATGATTAATGGCTTCAGTTAATATAGATCAATTAACACTGGGTGACCTCTAAAGCTTAGAAAACCAGTCATGGTAAATGGTGAAGCTTACAGTTAAACTTTGGATAATTGGATTTGGTGAAATCTAATTTTCTAAAACTGCAAAGGCAACTACAAAGCAACTACAAAGCATAAAACTTTAGCACTTGGCGCGCGCAGCGCGCCAAGTGCTAAAGTTTTATGCTTTGTATATATAATAGGATGATGGAAAGGTACCTCTATCTTTCTAGAGGGTGATTTGTTTGTAGCTGAACTCTCTACAAGGAAACTTCTTCTAGCTGATCTCTGTACAGGGAGATTTGTTTATAGCTGAACTCTCTACAGGTGATTTGTTAGCAGCTGAACTCTCTACATGATGGTTTCTCTGTAGCTGAACTCTCCATAAGGTAACTTCTTTTAGCTGATGTCTCTACACGGTCACTAGTTTGTAACTGAACTCTCTACATGATGGTTTCTTTGTAACTGAACTCTCTACAAAGTGACTTCTTCTAGCTGATTTTTTTAGAGGGTGATTTGTTTGTAGCTGAACTCTCTACAAGGAAACTTCTTCTAGCTGATCTCTCTACAGGGAGATTTGCTTGTAGCTGAACTCTCTACAGCTTATTTTTTTGCAGCTGAATTCTCTACATGATGGTTTCTTTGTAGCTGAACTCTCTACAAGGAAATTTGTTTGTAGCTGAACTCTCTACATGGTAGTTTCTTTGTAGCTGAACTCTATACAATGTAACTTCTTCTAGCTGAACTCTCTACAGGGTGAATTATTTGTAGCTGAACTCTCTACAGGGTGACTTGTTTGTAGCTGATCTCTATACAGGTTACTTGTTTCTAGCTGATCTTTTGAATTCTCTTCAGGATGACTGCTCTATTAGGATGACTGCTCTATTAGGATGACTGCTCTATTAGAGTATCTCGATCTCGCACTTGCTGCACCAAGTTGGATTTCGTGTTATAACTCCGTGGTTTTAAGTCTGATTCTTCTACACCATTGAAGAGCCTTTCTAAGATGATTACTCCATCTATACAGCGATTTTCAAAGCATTACCCCAAGCGGTTTATCTGGTAGGCATGGCAAGTAGTAGTTTTTTATTAGCTAATCTTGATTGCGTAATTGTTACACACTGTTGGTTTTTTCGTTGTATCTTCCTGGTTTTTAGCTCGATTTCTTTCAAACCACAAAAGGTTTGAGGTCCAATAGTTAACCTATTAACCCACCGATTTGCAGCTTCTTCCCATACGCGGTTTACCCTGTAGGCGTGACAACATATTGGTGTTATTTTTCGTGAATAATCGCTCATAACTCTTTTCCTGTTTATCGTATTCTAGCCAAAGTTCGTACAGAGATGCGCCTTTATACCCCCTTCAGTGTGCCAAATTTCAAGGCAATCGGATATTGCGTTCGCGTTTTATAGCAGTTTTTGTAAGTGTGCGAAAAGAGGAAGAAAAATAAGAGAAAAACGAAAAAACCAAGC
Source organism: Dysidea avara (assembly GCF_963678975.1). NCBI lineage: Eukaryota > Metazoa > Porifera > Demospongiae > Dictyoceratida > Dysideidae > Dysidea > Dysidea avara. Next base: position 32,380,668 of record NC_089273.1, read on the forward strand.
CAATTTTTGAAGTCGCATATCACTGTGAAAAAGATGGGATATAATATGGTATTTCCAGTGGCTTATTGAATACAAATAAGCCTTAATATAAATCCTGTATTATACTCATCTTATACTTTAGTATAATGCATACTATACTATTGCATATATGGTTTCAGTTTAATTACCACAATACTTGAAATCAAGACACACGGTAGTGTGTCGTGCGGCCCAAGAAGCCGGCGCGTAACACCCGTGAGTATATTGACAGGAAGAAAGAAAACGCAATTTTCGAACCTCCGTAGCTCTGTGCTTCCTTTATGAAACAAGACGATGTTTGCTGTGGACATGCCCCCCCAACTGCAGCACTCCACATTCCAAATTTGAGCGAATTCGCTTCACGAGTTCCCAAGATATGCGACTTCAAAAATTGGCGCAGTTTCTTCGTTTTTTCTTCTTATTTTTCTTTTTCTTGTCGCACACTTATAAAAACTGCTATAAAACGCGAACGCCACATCCGATTACCTTGTAATTTGGCACACAGAAGGGGGATATAAAGGCGCATCTCGGTACCAAATTTGGCTGGAATATGATAAACAGGCAAAGAGTTATGCGCGATTATTCACGAAAAATAACATCAATATGTTGTCACGCCTACAGGGTAAACCGCGTATGGGAAGAAGCTGAAAATCGGTGGGTGAATAGGTTAACTATTGAACCTCAAACCTTTTGTAGTTTGAAAGAAATCGAGCTAAAAACCAGGAAGATACAACGAAAAAACCAACAGTGTGTAACAATTATGCAATCGAGATTAGCTAATTAAAAAACGACTGCTTGCCACGCCTACCAGATAAACCGCTTGGGGTAATGCTTTGAAAATCGTTGTACAGATGGAGTTATCATCTTAGAAAGGCTCTTCAATGGTGTAGAAAAATCAGACTTAAAGCCACGGAGTTATAACACGAAATCCAACTTGGTGCAGCAAGTGCGAGATCGAGATACTCTAATAGAGCAGTCATCCTACTAGAGCAGTCACAATGAAGAGAATTCAAGAGATCAGCTAGAAACAAGAAACCTGTATAGAGATCAGCTACACACATGTCACCCTGTAGAGAGATCAGCTAGAAGAAGTTACCTTGTAGGGAGTTCATGCAACTATGGAAAGAGATAGTTCAGCTAGAAGAAATCACCTTGTAGAGTTCAGCTACAAATAAACCACCATGTAGAGAGTTCAGCTACAAACAAATCGCCCTGTGGAGAGATCAATAGAAGAAGTTACCTTGTAGAGAGTTCAGCTACAAAGAAACCATCATGTAGAGAGTTCAGCTACAAACAAATCTCCCTGTAGAGAGATCAGCTAGAAGAAGTTACCTTGTATATAGAGAGTTCAGCTTCAACAAATCACCCTGTAGAAAGATCAGCTAGAAGAGGTCACCTTGTAGAGAGTTCAGTTACAAAGAAACCACCATGTAGAGAGCTCAGCTACAAACTAGTGACCTTGTAGAGACATCAGCTAGAAGAGGTCACCTTGTAGAGAGTTCAGTTACAAAGAAACCGCCATGTAGAGAATTCAGCTACAAACTAGTGACCCTGTAAAGACATCAGCTAGAAGAAGTTACCTTGAGAGAGTTCAGCTGCAAAGAAACCATTATTTAAAGAGCTCAGCTGCAAAGAAATCACCTATACAGAATTCAGCTACAAACAAATCACCATGTAGAGAGATCATCTAGAAGAAGTTAACTTGTAGAGAGTTCAGCTACAAAGAAACCATTATTTAGAGAGTTCAGCTTCAAACAAATCACCTGTAGAGAGTTTAGCTACAAACAAATCTCCTTGTAGAGAGATCAGCTAGAAGAAGTTACCTTGTAGATCGTTCAGCTACAAACAAATCACCCTGTAGAGAGATCAGCTAGAAGAAGTTACCTTGTAGAGAGTTCAGCTACAAAGAAAACACCATTTAGAGAGTTCAGCTGCAAAGAAATCACCCTATATAAAATTCTACCACAAACAAATTGCCCTGTAGAAAAATCATTTAGAAGAAGTTACCTTGTAGAGAGTTCTGCTACAAAGAAACCATTTTGTAAAGAGCTCAGCTGCAAACAAATCACCTGTACAGAATTCAGCTATGAACAAATCACCCTGTAGAGAGATCAGCTAGAAGAAATTACCTTGTAGATAGTTCAGCTACAAGCAAATCACCCTGTAGAGAGATCAGCCAGAAGAAATTACCTTGTAGAGAGTTCAGCTACAAAGAAACCACCATGTAGAGAGTTCAGCTGCAAAGAAATCACCCTGTAGAAAATTCTGCCAGAAACAAATTGCCCTGTAGAAAGATCAGTTAGAAGAAGTTACCTTTTAGAGAGTTCAGCTACAAAGAAACCATTCTGTAAAGAGCTCAGCTGCAAACAAATCACCTGTACAGAATTCAGCTACAAACAAATCACTCTGTAGAGAGATCAGCTAGAAGAAGTTAACTTGTAGAGAGTTCAGCTACAAAGAAACCATCATTTAGAAAGTTCAGCTTCAAACAAATCACCTGTAGAGAGTTCGGCTACAAACAAATCTCCCTGTAGAGATATCAGCTAGAAGAAGTTACCTTGTAGAGAGTGAAGCTACAAACAAATCACCCTATTGAAAGATCAGCTAGAAGAAGTCACCTTGTAGAAAGTTCAGTTACAAACTAGCCACCTTGTAGAGACATCAGCTAGAAAAGTTACCTTGTAGAGAGTTCAGCTACAAAGACACCATTCTGTAAAGAGCTCAGCTGCAAACAAATCACCTGTACAGAATTCATCTACAAACATATCACCCTGTAGAGAGATCAGCTGGAAGAAATTACCTTGTAGATAGTTCAGCTACAAACAAATCACCCTGTTGAAAGATCAGTTAGAAGAAGTTACCTTGTAGAGAGTTTAGCTACAAAGAAACCATGCTGTAAAGAGCTAAGCTGCAAACAAATTACCTGTACAGATTTCAGCTACAAACAAATCACCCTGTAGAGAGATCAGCTAGAAGAAATTTCTTTGTAGAGAGTTCAGCTACAAAGAAACCACCATGTAGAGAGTTCAGCTGCAAAGAAATCACCCTGTAGAAAATACAGCCACAAACAAATTGCCCTGTAGAAAGATCAGATAGAAGAATTTACCTTTTAGAGAGTTCAGCTACAAAGAAACCACCCTGTAGAGAGATCAGCTAGAAGAAGTTACCTTGTAGATAGTTCAGCTACAAAGAAACCATCATGTGGAGAGTTCAGCTGCAAAGAAATCACCACTGCCCAAATTTCAAGGGAATAGCTCTTTCCAATCTGAAGTTATCAATTGTCAAAGTTGGCAAATTGGATGTGTGTGGAAGGCCCCTTTTCACAAACCCGGTCACATATGTATTATATATATAATTTGTACATTTACTGATAAAATATTTAAAGTACATCTACTTCATCTTTTCTTCTTCCTGTAGTAAAGAAAAAAAACATAGGTTAAAAAAGTCCCAAAGCTGGCCATAGGCCGGATTTTGGGTATACAAATACAAAAAGAAATGAAATCTAATCCAAAACAGCCAAGCTGTAAAAAAAAGTGTGCGGCCCTCAGAAAGGCTATGGTGAAAAAAGATGTGAAATCCAAGGTGGCGGCCAAGAAATGGCTGTGATGGTAGGTTAATTGTAAAAATTTTAATAACGACAATTCAGGTGAATATTTGTGCTGCTTCACAAAATTTACCTGAATTGTCATTATTAAAATGTTTACCATTAACCTACCATCACAGCCATTTCTTGGCCGCCACCTTGGATTTCACATCTTTTTTCACCATAGCCTTTCTGAGGGCCGCACACTTTTTTTACAGCTTGGCTGTTTTGGATTAGATAGCTTATATCTAATATAATTCCCACACTATACCATCACATATATGGTTTCAGTATGTTTAACACATTAACTAAAGCCTTATGTGGGATTGTTAGTAGAATACAGGTTATACCAAGCTTTTTTGTATTCAATAAGCCACTGGAAATACCATCTTATATCCCTCTTTTTTCACAGTGTATCTCGGGAATGCTTGAAGCGATTTCACTCAAATTTGGAATGTGGAGTGCTTCAGGTGGAGGTAGTGTCCACAGCAAAAATCGTCTTGTTTCATCAAGACAGCACAGAGCTGCGGAGGTGCGAAAAATGCGTTTTCTTTCTTCCAGTCAATATACTTACGGGTGTTGCGCGCCGGCTTCTTGGGCCGCACGACACACTACCGTGTGTCTTGATGTTTGCCATATCAAAGAATTTAAATAATGTAATTTAGTTGGAAATCCCTAACGAGTTTTGGCAATTATTTAAACACTTACAAGTGGCCGGATATAGAACTTTAAATAACCACCAAAACTCAAATTTTAGACTGACTATATAGGCCTGACCACAGTTGCAAAGTCAGAGATGCCAAATGAAGCAGCACACGGCCACCATTTTATGCCACACAAACAAACTCACAAGTGGGATGTGCCTTTTGGGGTTCTGATGAGTGTAGGCCCTCTGCACCTTGTCTTTTCTTTTATCTTCAATCAAGCTGCTTGTCAGGTTTTGTGGAGTTCTTGCAACTTTAAATTTTAAGCACATGTGCACTTCAATCGAGGAAACAATCTACTGTTCATTAATATTGCTTACTTTTCTAATACTTCAGTAATCACACAACTGTTTTGAATAATGGTAGCTATCCAGGACATCAAATTATACAAAATAGGCGTGCTTTCAGACTATTTAACGTAGCTATTGTGACGAATATACGCATGCCCTAAATTTTCCGAGTGCTAGAACTCCGCAAAACCCTTTATCATTTCGAGACGTTAGTTTTCCCTATCAACACTTTCTTTCAGCTTCATATTTAGATGCCACAGAATTATTTCAGAACTGGATTTCAGAAGCGCTTCAGTCCTAGCTAAGTAAATCAAGTGTGTACCTTGTAATCATATTTGGAACCTGAGTGTTATCTGCTACCCAACTAAACACTGAGTAACAATTTGCACTAGATATTGAGCAGCACAACAAGACTTATGTGGCTCAAGTTTCTCTTTTCATTAAACTAGTGCATTGGTGAGACAACCTTGAAAGTTGAGTAACAGTATAGCTATGTAACTGTTTATTTCAGTCAAGTTTATACAAACTTGTGATTATAGAATTCATTTTCACTTTGATTTGAAATTAGTACTGTGGTTTTTCATGGTATATATGAAATCAACATTGTGGTTTTTCATGGTATATATACAATGGAAAACCACAGTGCTGATTTCACATCAAAGTGAAAGTAACAGTGAATCCTTTTGTCAAAAGTTTGTGGTTGGTTTCTTTGAAATCACTGTCAGTAAGTATAATGCTTAATAAAATGGTTAACATCAGTTAGCTATGTAGTGCCAAGTACATTGCTAGTGTATCATAATTTTTATTGGTGTCAAACGGTACGGTAGTACCGCCTTTAACCGTTTAAGCAGGGATCACCAAAAATGTCGTGTGCCGCCCAAGACCCCAACTTTGAAAATCATCACCTTTATGGAATAGTACTAGTCCATAATATAATATATAATACAGCAGTAATTATAATAAAACATTTACAGGTGGCCGTATATAGAATTTTAAATGACCGCCTAAACTCGAACTTTACTCGGACTGACTATAGGGTCTGACCCGAGGCCTGACCACAGTCGCAAGGCCAGATAGACCAAATGAAGCAGCACACAGCCACTATTTTATGCCACAAAAACAAACTCACCAGTGGAATGTGCCTTTTCGGGTTCCAATGAGTAAAGGCCCTCTGCACCTTGTTTTTCTTTTATCTTCAATCAAATTGATTGTCTTCTTATTGTATCAGAGCGTTAATTTTCTTTATCAACACTTTCTTTTAGCTGCATATTTAGACACCACAGAATTATTTCAGAGCTGGATTTCAGAAGCGCTTCAGTCTCCTCGACTGGCTTTACTATAACAGCATATATCTGCAACTTTCACGATTCAAGGATCCCGTCCACGATAGGTTCGCAACCACACCCATTAAATAAAGATCTAGGTGGACTAATAGCGATATAGAGTATGAAGACCATGCATGCACACACACCTCTTAACAGTCTAGCTATATTATAATTACTTAACAGTGAACAAGATGACCTCACCCATTATTGGTCTAGCTCCCCTTGACTGACTCGCGATACTCTAATACAACGGTCACTCAAATACAACAGTCATGTATATGATATTCTAATTGAACAGTCACAATTACACTGTAGCTAGATAGCTGTGCTCCAACAAAAAAGTAAACAAACTAGTATTTTTTTAAATGTTAATTAATAAAATTAATAATGAAGTAGGCATCTTTGCAATAAAAGTAGTGAAACAATATATGAATGATGGTATTACAGCATAGCTTAATTGGTGGGAAGTCCCTACTTTGGAATTCAACAAAATAATCATTATAGCTAATGTGCCAAAGTAGGGACTTTCCCATCGAGCTATGCTATAATACCATCATTCATCTCTTGTTTCACTACTTTTATTGCATAGCTTCATTTTTAATTCAACAATTTTAAGAATACTCACTGTGAAAAAAGAGGGATATAAGACGGTATTTCCAGTGACTTATTGAATACAAAAAAGCTTGACATAACTAGTATACTATAGCAATCACATGTAAGGATTTAGTTAATATGTCAAACATACTGAAACCATATATGTGACTGGATCTTGGAAAACCTACCTTTTGGGCACAAGCAAACTTTTTGGGAAAACTCAAATGAAAATTTCAACACTTTCTTTTAAATTCATTTTTTTACACATTTGGATAAAGCAACTATTAAACCTTCTTGCTGTGAAGTTTCACACCCATAGCTTCTTTTTCCTAGGAGATATGGATGATTATATCAGACCATGTAGTAATTTCACATGCGTGGGATAACAATTAACTTACAAATTGGGTGATTTGTTCAGCTGCTGGAATGGCTAAAACTTAGTCTTAGACAATGATACATGGCATTTAATGGCAGAAAAGTACCAATACTACTTCATTAATCTATCAGAAATGTATTTTAAAGTATTTTAGATGGTAACAATGGAATCATTGGTAAACAAAGTGATTTGTCACCATTTGTCACCCTTAATCACTCACAGAATTCAATACATTATCATAAAAGTTAGTTTGTAATGTACAGGACAGAAAATTGGCCATATCTCAGTAATGCTTCAAGATATCAAGCTGAAATTTTAACATAAGATAGATGAGCACCTAGTACCTCATTTAAACTATAAAACAGAAAATTGACCAATGTGCCAAAAAGGTAGGTTTTCCAAGATCAGGTCACATATGTGATGGTATAGTGGGAATTATATTCCATATAAGCTATTTTAGATAAAACTTAAACCATATATATAGTAGTATAGTATGCATTATACTAAAGTATAACATGAGTATAATACAGGGTTTATATTAAGGCTTATTTGTATTCAATAAGCCACTGGAAATACCATCTTATATCCCACCTTTTTCACAATGACTAGTAAGATGTGGAGCAACTGTACGTGCATTAATTAACCACTATGGATTAAGCTGTTTGTTTTGCTGTAAATTCTTATTACTGTATTCCTATGCTCATTAACAAAATTTTTGTTATCTTTTTTTCTATGCAGGTGTCAAATTAATGCAGGCATTAAACATTGTAATTTGATTTGCTAACCGTAGATTTTATGGTACAGATTGCACTGTTTTATGTATCAAGTCCATGTCCTGGTTGCCTCACATTTGTAGGCCCGATCACATCCACCAGATTTGCAAAAATGTGTCTTTCCACAGATTTTAAATACCAGCAAACAAAATGATGTAGCAGTTGACTCCTTACATTTCTTTTATTATCAAAATGCAACCAGATACTGTAGCTACACTTGTGGGCTATTTCAGGAAATTATATGGCATGATCAAAAAGTTATAAAGCTTCGAAGTTAAAAAAATGGGTTAAATGTTGTGTGTGGAAAAGGTATATATATACCTTTTTGCAAATCCAGTCACATACACACAGTAGGGATACTCACTTCTTATTGTTTTACAATATTTGGACATTACGTACTACTCCAATCCAACTTGTTTCAGTATTTTTTATTGCAGCATTATACATTGTCCCTAATCTAATTTAAAATTCCCTATTTTTTCTTATACTTGTTTGTGAAGTTTTTTTGCAAGCTCATGACCACTAAATATCTGCTGAGTTACTCACAGCACTATTATACTAGATTATGACTCATATAATAACAACTAATCAGTGGGCGTGGCTCTACATAAGCCTGCAGACAATAATGGACGTGGATTCGTGCATATCTACATGGGCATGGCTACCATATGTCTACAGACAGTAATTTACGTAAGTGGGCGTGGATTCGTGCATTCGTGCATACCTACACACTGATGAATGGACGTGGCTTACGTAAGCGGGCGTGGCTCACGAAAGAAGCAGAGCTACACCATGACGTGTGGTAACACATCCACATTTAATTTAGCACGTAGGGTCAGACCAGAATAATCTGTAAAGCAGGACCTGGATGACCCGACTCGGTTTTTAACATTGTTACTAATTAAACTATATTTATTGACTTACACATTGCTATATAGTTCGCCGTGAATTGCTCTCTCTGATCGATATCAACAGTGAGTCTGACGTACGCGTGTGTTTTTGGTACAACCGGCGACCATGCACGAGTTTATTATTATTTATTAATGCTTCACAGCACAAGTGCTGAAGGTCTGTAGGACACCTGGTCCTACAGCCTGCTCAAAGACTTTAGCTACATAAGGTGTGTTTGAAAAGTTGGAGAAAGGAGAAAAAATCCATGACTGGACCTAGTATTCGAATAGTTTGATGCAATATACACTGGTATGGAAGCCGTACTGTAGTCTATTAACACTCCGTAGTAGAACCTTGACTGATGGCCATGGTAAAGAAGGATAAAAGGTAAGACAATAGCGCAAGCATTGTATGTTTATCAATATACCAAAGGTTTTTTCTTAAGCAATCTAGAAACGTTTCTGCGAAAGAATTAGGGCTGTAGCTGTAGCCAGTTTTCCGCTACGCTTGACTGAAGGCGTCAGGCAGGTAGGCAGGCAGTAGAAAATTCCATTGACTAATTTTTTTTTTTAAATTCTGTAACAACTCGACGGAAACGTTTCGGGTCGATCTGAAGACACTTTTGGGCTTGGTTTTACCCAACCAATACTGTCATGTTGTTGTGAGGAAAAATCGCGTCAGGTTTTTGGGTTATATTATATCATAGATCGCCCCCACACCTTCGATGTCCCTAATATACAGTACTATCGTACTGTATGATATATATATATCTAAACCAAAACAGCCAAGCTGTTAAAAAAGTGTGGTCCCCAAAAAGGCCAAGGTGAAAAAAGATGTGAAATCCAAGGTGGCAGCCAAGTAATGGCTGCGATGGTAGGTTAATGACAAAAAATTTATTTTGACAATTCAGGTGAATTTGCGTTGCCTCCTCCACTAGGATTCGGCACCAAATTCACCTGAATTGTCATAATTAAAATTTTGGTCATTAACCTACCATCACAGCCATTACTTGGCCATCACCTTGGATTTCGCACCTTTTTTCATCTTGGCCTTTTTGGGTGGGGGCCGCACTTTTTTTTACAGCTTGGCTGTTTTGGTTTAGATATCACTTCTTTTTCAATTGCAAGCCACAAAGCTGGCCATATGGCTTTGATGCTTCCTTTTAACTTGTTTTTTTCTTTACTGCAGGAATTGTGGAACAAAGGAAGTAATTGTGTGTATAGCTTTTGTCTGATGAAATATTTGTATATTTAACATTGAATGATGATTATCACATACTGTAGTTAATAAGGTGACTTCTTACATAACTGAACTCTGAACTGTGGTTGAAACTCATTGTTTGTAGCTAAACTATTTTCAGGGTGATTTGTTTCTAGCTGAACTAACTCTCTACATGATGATTTGTTTCTAGCTGAACTCTATACAGGGTGATTTGTAGACAGCTGAACTCTCTACATGGTGGTTTCTTTGTAACTGAACTCCCTATAAGGTGATGTCTTATAGCCAATCTCTCTACTAGATGACTTGTTTCTAGCTGATCTCTGTATAGAGTTATAGCTTTATCTATAGAGATAATTATAACATGTTTGTATAGCTGAACTCTTTACAAAGTGGTTTTGTTGATTGGTTGCTGAACTCTCCAGCTACACGGTGACTTGTTTGTAGTACAGAGTAACTTTTTTTTGTAGATGAACTCTCTACAGAGTGACTTACTTGTAACTGAACATTGTATAAAGTAACTTGTTTGTAGCTGATCTAGATGAACTCTCTACTGGGTAGCTTTTTGTAGCTGAACCCTCTATGTAGCGAGTTGTTTGTAGCTGAATTCTCTACAGAGTGACTTGTAGCTGAACTCTCTACAGGGTAACTTGCTTGTAGTGAATTGTCTATAAGATTAACTGTTTGTAGCTGAACTACCTACAGAATAACTTGCAATGTAATATAATTCTATAATGGACTAAGTTATAAACGTAGCTGAATGCTCTGTTAGGGTGACTGTTCTATTAGAGTATCTCGATCTCGCATATGCTACACGTAGTTGGCTTTGGAATCGTAACTCAGTGGTTTGTAATCCAATACTTCTGTACTGCTGCAAGGACTTTCTACAGTGTTGGACAAGTTACTTTGTAAAAGTAACTAGCTACATATTACATATTACTTGCAACTGAACTATTTAGTTACAGTTACATGTTACCCATAAAATAAAGTAACTGTAATAATATTACATATTATATTACTTTGTGTCCACAGCCTTAAGCTGTCACATGTGAAACTACCGCCTTATCACGTGACATGATTGCGTTGTTGGACAATATGCAAATCTTGGTTATAAGTAGGCATTCCAGACCGATTTTTTGAATTTTGGAAAAACGGGCTTTTTATATGCTCAATAGATAGAGTATTTATTGTCGATCTCAGAAATATATAGTTTGTTGGGTTGGAATTAGCTACTTTGGCATGCACAGTGCTTAAAAACTGAAAAGGTACATTTTTTCTCCATGGCTCCCCATACATTTTACAAGGAAAATGGCACAATTGAATCAGGAAGCCATCTAGCAATTTTGACTGTCTTGAAACTGCAGTTGCTCCTAGCTGCAAATTTGTGCATGTAATGAGAGTAACTTCAGGTCTTATTGGATCTTAGCGATCTTTGTATGCTTTGTGGTGAGAAAATATGTTTCACCTACTGCACACTTCTCAATACAGTGGTGTATACCCATAGGCAAGTAGCTATCTCAAGATGCTAAAAACATCAAGTTAGCAACTTATAAAGTAAACAACTAAAGTGGAGGTGCCACAATGATGCAACAATACCTAAGGTGGAGTTGTGGTTTCAATTATGGCATTGTTAGCTATGCCGACTCTGAAGTGGTTTATATTTTTGAGCTGATGACACAGCCATCAGAAAATTGCTCTGGAGCTGAAAATCGCTAACCCGAGTGAAGTAACTACGCACTTTAAAGTAAGCACCAGTGATCATCATCTTTTACAACAGGACTTAAACTACATCATCCAATGGACTAACCGATGGCAGATGAGCCTAAATACCAACAAATGTGCTATACTCACCTGTTCTAGATTTACCTCACCACCTGAGTTCCACTATTACATAGACAATGAAGCACTTACTTGTACAAATCAGCATCTATATCTCGGAGTCCTATTCCACTCATCAATGTCATTCTCTCCACACATTAGCAACATCACTAGTAATGCAATAAAGTCACTAAACTTTGTGAGACGTAACTTAAACAATTGTAATGAATCAGTTAAATCCGCTGCCTACCTGGGACTAATTCGACCAAAACTAGAGTATGCACCCTCAGTCTGGGATCCTCACTTATCTAAAGATATCCAAGCCATTGAGAGGGTGCAGAGAATTGCTGCCAGATGGGTAAAATCTAACTACAACTGGGAAAACAGTGTGACCAGCATGCTTTCAGAGTTGCAATGGCCCACATTGAACATTAGAAGACAAATTTCAAGGCTCTCTATCTTATACCAAGGACTACACAATTCAGTTTCACTAGAAATACCTACCTATATTACAGCCACTACCACCACACCCTTCACTAGATTTCAACATTATTTTCACTTCAATATACCTACTGCTAGAACTAAATATTATCATAATAGTTACTTTCTAAAATCCTTTCGTGATTAGAACTTACTACCCATTTCTGCTATCGAAGCTCCTACTCTAGATAATTTTACTAATGAACTACGTAAGTTATTAATTGTATAACTATATTATCGTAACTTTTCTTTTTTTCTTTTTTATTGTAATATATGCACTATAACTCACTGATTGATTGTAACTAGCAATTATATGTATGTACTGTATGCTGTAACTTATTATTTATGAATAGTAATTGTAATCAACACATGTAATGTTTATTATTAGTAACTGTAACATACACATTGTAGCATACATACTTTAACTTATTGATTTAACGTGTTCTGTGATTTACATCCTAGGCAAACCAGCTGTGCTGCCTGCCTAGTAATTAATAATAAAGATAAATAAAGACTACCTTCCACACGACAGTAGGTTTTTTTAAGTTTTAAAGTATTCTACATACATTATAAGGTTTGAAAAGATTACAAAACAACACAGAACTTACTTATATATAATGCGCACGATAAAACTAAGATTTTCATGATGATCAGCATGTGGACAAACCCCATAGCGATTTTCATCCTCATTGGAGCTCGGACGACAGAACAATCCCAAGTTAAACACAAGTTGTCATTTTGTGCCAGGGTTCTATTGGGGAATTAGATATGGCTTGATACGTGGAGAGGGTGATGTTGAGTTTTGGGAAGGGTTACATAGTAACAAAGGTAACAAAGTAACAAAATGTTATAAAGCGCAGTAGCTAGCTACACTGTGCCCCTGGGCTCCAACAGCAAATTGCTGACTAGCCAGTACTCCAAATTGTAATTCTAAACATGAGTCCGGGAACGACAAGCAAAATCATGAATGAAAAACCTAGTGGAGATTGTATTTAGATAACTAACAAAGAAGCTAACATTTGAGCAGAATGGATTTAAAAAGTGGAATGACAAATGGAAACCATCAAACTGGGTAACTAACAGCCATTTCAGTATATAACTAGTAACCAGCCTAAATCAAGATGTAAGTTGTATAGTGATGAGGTTGATTTGACAAGTACGTGTAGTATGATATGTGGTAACTGGGTAACTACCAAACAAATTTCAGCATTTACAGAGTAACAGAAATTTAACTAGCCAAAATAAAGATACACGTTGTATACCATGAACGTGAGAGTAGAATGGATTTGACAAGTAGCATCATATGTGGTAACCATGTAACTGGGTAACTTCCAGCCAAATTTCACCATTTACAGAGTAACAGAAAAGTAACCAGCTGAAATAAAGATACACGTTGTATACCATGCACGTGAGGGTAGAATGGATTTGACAAGTAGCATCATTTGTGGTAACCATGTAACTAGGTAACCTCTAGCCAAATTTCACCATTTACAGAGTAACAGAAAAGTAACCAGCTGAAATAAAGATACAAGTTATATAACATGCATGTGAGTGTAGAATGGATTTGAAAAGTAGCATCATATGTGGTAACCATGTAACTGGGTAACCTCCAGCCAAATTTCACCATTTACAGAGTAACAGAAAAGTAACCAGCTTAAAAGATGCAAGTTGTATACCATGCATGTGAGTGTAGAATGGATTTGACAATTAGCATCATATGTGGTAACCATGTAACTGGGTAACCTCAAGCCAAATTTCACCATTTACAGAGTAACAGAAAAGTAACCAGCTTAAAAGACGCAAGTTGTATACTATGCACGAGATGGTAGAATGGATTTGACAAGTAGCATCATATGTGGTAACCATGTAACTGGGTAACCTCCAGCCAAATTTCACCATTTACAGAGTAACAGAAAAGTAACCAGTTGAAATAAAGATACAAGTTGTATACCATGCACGTGAGAGTAGAATGGATTTGAAAAGTAGCTTCATATGTGGTAACCATGTAACTGGGTAACCTCCAGCCAAATTTCACCATTTACAGAGTAACAGAAAAGTAACCAGGTTAAAAGATGCAAGTTGTATACCATGGATGTGAGTGTAGAATGGATTTGACAAGTAGCATCATATGTTGTAACCATGTAACTGGGTAACCTCCAGCCAAATTTCACCATTTACAGAGTAACAGAAAAGTAACCAGCTTAAAAGATGCAAGTTGTATACTATGCACGAGAGGGTAGAATGGATTTGACAAGTAGCATCATATGTGGTAACCATGTAATTGGGTAACTCCCAGCCAAATTTCACCATTAATTTTACAGAGTAACAAAAAAGTAACCATGTAAGTTGTATACTATGCATGTGGGGGTAGAATGGATTTGACAAGTGGCATCATATGTGGTAACCATGTAACTGGGTAACTCTCAGCCAAATTTCATTATTTCTAGAGTAACAATCATGAGAAAAAATTATTATGATTACAACCAAACAGACAAAGAGAATGAAATCCTCGATCACATTCGACCATGCAGTTGTGTTAAAACACACATGTGGGCATGGCAAGATGTTTATGTACAAAAATGTGTATGTGTGTGTGAGTGTGTGTGTGTGCATGAAAATATTTAGCTCATGCAGATTGGTTATGAAACTTTTATAACCAGTTATCGGTACACACACAATTAACATTGTAGTTGCATATTCTGTATTTTAATGTAATAACATAATTATTTGGAATGTAATTTGTCACTGGATTTGACAAAATCCGGTTTCCATGCACAAAACTACATTAGTAGATATGGCGATTTTAAGTATCAATGTATTGTAACTTTGTAATGTGTAAAGCTGAACAAATGAAATTGACTTTCACCTATGTATAGCTATCAGTGTGTGGGTGTATAAGTTTCTTGTGCCCAAAATATAGTCTGTTTTGAACTGTTTTTTTCGTAAAGGTATTAATATCACAGGTGGTAGTAATAGGGAAAGTGGGCATGGATGCATGGTGGGTGGGCTTAATATAGGAGTACCTATTGAAGTGAAAAGACGATTGTAATCCAGAGGTCCAACTTGGGCCGTGTATGGACTCTTGTTGTACTCAAATCACTCACAAATGATGAAAGACGAGACTGGAGAGCCCTACAAGCCTTGTCCACCACACATCAGACTGTTCAAACAGAGCCATGGCCATTGAATGGCATCTTGCTACCACTCGTGGCTTTTACTGGGTCTTACAAAAACTGCTGGCAAAAGCAGACTCAGCAGAACTCAGACAAACACATAGTGAGAATTGATAGTGTAACGTGCTAGCAATCCATTTCTTGTAAAAACGTCAGTTTGATTTTGTGTGTGTGGAAACATGCTTATCTCAAATCTGGCCACATTTAAATATTTGCCTTGCCAGGGCTCCTATCCGGGCCCTTAGTGGCGATATACTTAAGATAACTCTGTGTAATATAGGCTATTGTTGTTAGTAATAAGACACAGCATTCATTGTTACTTCACAATTAACTGGAAGTAGGCCAGTTGTGTGGTTACCAAAAATGATACTGGCAAGCCATCTCTGTGGTAGCTACTTTAGCTTTATACAACGTATGACTGTGGTTACTTTTCTGGTAAGTCATACGTAAATGTGACTGGGCCTGCGAAAACAGGGCATGTGGGCACAAACTACACCCCATCACTCTACAGGTCATATCTCAGTATTGAAATAGTGTTTATGCATTCTGTAACTTGCATCATGATGCCAATTAAATGCTTACTAAGAGTTGAAAAGTTTAATACCATAGTAAAATGGTACAAAAAGTTATGAGTGATGAAAGCGTGCAAAAGTAGGCAAAAATCATGTGCCCACATGCCCTATTATCGCAGGCCAGGTCACAAATGGTGAAATTTTGCTGGGATTTACCCAGTTAAATAGTTAAAACATATCATGTCACTTGTCAGATCCATTCCACTCTCACGGTATCTTATATCTTTGTTTTGGATGGTTACTTTTCTGTTACTCTACATTTGTCTGAGAGTTTCCCAGTTACATGATTACCAAATAAAGTATCATTCCACTTGTCAGATCCATTCTACTCTCACCATATACAAACAAGAGTACAATATTACAACTTATATCTTTATTTTGAGCAGTTACTTTTCTGTTACTTTATAAATGGTGAAATTTGGCTGGGAGTTACCCAGTTACATGGTTACCACATATGATGCTACTTGTCAAATCCACTTTAATATCATGTGCATGGTATACAAACTTACATCTGGTTACTTTTCTGTAATTGGTGGCTGGGAGTTACCCAGTTACATGGTTACCACATATGATGCTACTTGTCAAATTCATTCTACACTCACATGCATGGTATACAACTTGCATCTTTTAAGCTGGTTACTTTTCTGTTACTCTGTAAATGGTGAAATTTGGCTGGAGGTTACCCAGTTACATGGTTACCACATATGATGCTACTTGTCAAATCCATTCTACCCTCACGTGCATGGTATACAACTTGTATCTTTATTTCAGCTGGTTACTTTTCTGTTACTCTGTAAATGGTGAAATTTGGCTGGAGGTTACCCAGTTAAATGGTTACCACATATGATGCTACTTGTCAAATCCATTCTACCTTCACGTGCCTGGTATACAACTTGTGTATCTTTATTTCAGCTGGTTACTTTTTTCTGTTACTCTGTAAAAGGTGAAATATTGCTGGAGGTTACCCAGTTACATGGTTACCACATATGATGCTACTTGTCAAATCCATTCTACCCTCTCGTGCATAATATACAACTTGCATCTTTTAAGCTGGTTACTTTTCTGTTACTCTGTAAATAGTGAAATTTGGCTGGAGGTTACCCAGTTACATGGTTACCACATATGAAGCTACTTGTCAAATCCATTCTACCCTCACATGCATGGTATACAACTTACATCTTTATTTCAGCTGGTTACTTTTCTGTTACTCTGTTTAATGGTGAAATTTGGCTGGAGGTTACCCAGTTACATGGTTACCACATATGATGCTACTTGTCAAATCCATTCTACCCCCACATGCATGGTATACAACTTGCATCTTTATTTCAGCTGGTTACTTTTCTGTTACTCTGTAAATGGTGAAATTTGGCTAGAGGTTACCAGTTACATGGTTACCACATATGATGCTACTTGTCAAATCCATTCTACACTCACATGCATAGTATGCAACTTGCATCTTTTAAGCTGGTTACTTTTCTGTTACTCTGTAAATGGTGAAATTTGGCTGGAGGTTACCCAGTTACATGGTTACAACATATGATGCTACTTGTCAAATCCATTCTACACTCACATGCATAGGCGGATCTGAGGGGGGGCCAAGGGGTGCTGTGCCCCCCTGGCCCTTCTCTGGCCCCCCTTGGACCTACAGTACCATATGTATACCAGAAACTAGAATCATGCATTCACACTGCATTTAGAAGTATAGAAAGCCAATTGGCAAATAGAAGACAACGCTTATAAATGTGCCTAACATTTATAGTTAAACTGTACACTGTAAAGAAAGTGAGGCAAATAAATTTGAATTTTGTGCAAGGATCGAGATACTCTAATAGAGCAGTCACTACTCTAATAGAATAGTCGCAATTCTGATGTCATCAATTTACAAATTTTACAAATCGTAACAATGTTAGCTACTCCTTATTTTGATTTGGTATACACTTTACCATCAAACAGGTTATCTCAGATAGGCTAACCAATCTTTGTACGCATTGCAAATCATACACTTTTTAAGCTAAGCATTATCAAAAATGCTCTGAAATTCAAACCTGGGAGGTCTGATTTTTAAAATTTTCTCCAACTACAGTTTTACAAACTGTATGTCCATCGTTCATCCAGCTATATGCTGAATAAGGTTATGCAAATGAATATAACTTGTGTTCTAGAATTTCCCCATAGCTCATAGTAGAATAAACACTGTTGTGCACTAAAACTTCTTGCCCCCCCTTGGCCCCCCCTGACAGTGTCTCCTAGATCCGCCTATGCTCACATGCATAGTATACAACTTGCATCTTTTAAGCTGGTTACTTTTCTGTTACTCTGTAAATGGTGAAATTTGGCTGGAAGTTACCCAGTTACATGATTACCACATATGATGCTATTTGTCAAATCCATTCTACTCTCACGTTCATGGTATACAACTTGTATCTTTATTTTGGCTAGTTAAATTCTGTTACTCTGTAAAATAATGCTGAAATTTGTTTGGTAGTTACCCAGTTACCACATATCATACTACACGGACTTGTCAAATCCATTTTACTCTCATCACTATACAACGTACATCTTGATTTAGGCTGGTTACTAGTTATATACTGAAATGGCTGTTAGTTACCCAGTTTGATGGTTTCCATTTGTCATTCCACTTTTAAATCCATTCTGCTCAAATGTTAGCTTCTTTGTTAGTTATCTAAATACAATCTCCACTAGGTTTTTCATTCATGATTTTGCTTGTCGTTCCCAGACTCATGTTTAGAATTACAATTTGGAGTACTGGCTAGTCAGCAATTTGCTGTTGGAGCCCAGGGGCACAGTGTAGCTAGCTACTGCGCTTTATAACACTTTGTTACTTTGTTACCTTTGTTACTATGTAACCCTTCCCAAAACTCAACATCACCCTCTCCACATATCAAGCCACTACTGTCGTCAATCATCCGGACGTAAGCCACAATTGAAAGCATCTCATCGTAAACATTAGTCTTCCCCACCAGGTCCCTGCCCTGCGTGTGGTTCGACAAAAGAACACTGGCAAGTTAATTGTCCCCATAAGAATGCAGCATGCAATGTCTGTCATCGAACAGATCAGCTGGCAAGAGTATGTAGGGGCAGGCACAAAGGTGACATGACACACAAACACAAGAAAGGTCAACACTTAGTTGAACTGCACGAATCTCTAGTCTAGAAGCCAAGACCAACATAATTTCTAAAACTCCAAGCCTTGTGGAATCCTTCAATTCAAGAATTTCTAGGTTAGAAGCTAATGCTAGCTCAATTCCTGAAACTCCAAAATCTAAGGAAACTAATTATCAATGTCTTTCCAAGCATTCACAGGAAATGTCTGATAAAAGGGCATACCTACTTTCCTGAACGGGACGGGACGGATCAATTCCGGAAAACGCTACATTACTACTTTACGGGACGGGACGTAAAAAATAACGCTCTATTGGACTATCCTTTGAACTGACAGATTGAGCGACCTTCATGTACCAATAGTTGGGCCACCACTACACCACATCTACCGGGAATGTAGCCTCAGTAGCTACTTCGCTAAAATGTAACTCAGCGCGGGGCGCGTGCATGGAATACCGTGAATAACGAAGTACGTGTTTACACCTGCAGGTGCAAATTAAGCGCATGGCCACTGCTACAGCGAATCAAGCAACGAACATAATGTGATACTATGGAGCCTACCGTTCCTGTTCCTTACTGTAGAAGCCGTTGTACGCCATATACCATAGATTATCGATATAGCTATAATCTATGCCTAAGCTACCGACGATGCGGCCAGGGATTCTTCAAGGAATTAGTGGGATTTGTTGCACACCACCAGTCAAACCAAAAGGCGGAGATGAGTTCATATGCGTTGCTCAAAGCGAGAGACACATAAGTAAGTAGCTTGCTAGTCGTGTTGGTGGCTGATTAACACAACATCCCACTAGACAAGGTGCATTCAAGTATGCACATATCATTAAAAATTATTTCATTGTCCTAGCTAAGCAAGCAGTTATCAACTTATGTTGATTTAGCAAGAGTTCATAACATAAGACCAGTTAAAGTTGATTGCTAGTTTCCTGTTTTGGGTTTTTTTTTTAAACAGATGCAGGTGGGAGATACATTTTCTAAACGAATGCAGGTGGGCTGGAGATATTGATTCATTATGGAATAAAAAATCAACACTGCTAGAATAGAGTGCAGATTGTTACACAACAAAACGAGCATATCTACATAGAACTTTATTTAGTTACCATTTATAAATGACATGCAAGAACAATAGCTGAATTAGGAGTCAAATGTCCAATAGATTATCTGCAGGTGTAGGTGACCTCCCTTGTTTCTTTAATTTTTATTTCTAAAATCCCAAATTTTTGTTTGTTGCATTTTAAATAACATTGCAGTGCCTAGTGAGCCTATGCATAAAGAAAGAACAGTGCCAGACTTCGTATTTTTGTCTGAATGCATGCCTCTACTATCAAATACTGACTCAAAAGTGACTGGCCATTCACACTCTCCAGCTATCAACTTCCTTTTGTGACAGTGTTACAAATGATAGGGACAATCTTCATTTATAGAAACATAAAGAATCTATCTCCACGGGCAATACCACCAATCAACCAACCAACCATCAAATTGTGCTGGCATGATTGGTGCAGGCCTACTGCTGCTCCATTTTACATAGTGGATAATGATGAATACAATACTCCTCATATTGTTGTATACCACAATGGACTATTATGTATGCGAGCCCTTCGCCTTTCAACCTTGTAAATTGGTAACCAAATACCGATACAGATCTAGAGTTATAGAGGAGCTAATTGTATTTTTAGCTATACGATAGCTTTTAACTCATCATCCCAATCCCAATATTTTATCACCAGCAATCAAGATTGTGGAATCCTTTACCAAGTCCTGTGTAATAGATGTGAGATGTCCAGAGTAGTTATAGAAATTTTGTGAGGGACACCTTAATTCTTTAGCTACATACTTATGTGCGCTATCAGTCATACTGAGCTGGTGAAGCTCAGTATAGCTATAAATAAATAGCACCGGATCAGATTTACACAACACATACTTATGTGTCTCTCATGTATGAATGGCGGTGTGCCTGCTAAGGTTACTCCCAACTCCTTCAGTTGAAGAATTGTTACTACTGTACCGTACGCGTATGTCATGTACATTGTGCCAGCAATAAGGTATAGGGATTTTATTTATTGTTTGCTTTACAGCATACATACAACAAGATACATACAGTATAAACATTAGTAGTCCTTAAAATCTAGTGTATGCTGAAGGTCCACTGGCATCCAGTACCAGTGGCGAGGAGTAAGTAGTTATTAAGATTAGTTATAGTTACTTATATCATATTATATAAACTCATTTAAAGCAATTATATTAATAATTACAGATGATCAAAGTTGGGAGGTTTGGGGGACTTATTACAATTACAACAGGGACAAACAAAAGAAAAAGTGCATGCGTTGTCAGGATCAAAATTTAGTTCAAAATGATTCCGTAGAAAGTTTGTACTTGATAGTAGGTAAGCTAAGATTGTAATTTATTATTGGTAAAACATTCCATATACGAGGAAGTCTGTTGAAATAGAAGTTGCTGTTGGAAACATTAGTACTTCTTATGTGCTGCAGTTTATAGCTAGATCCTGATCGTGTGTTTCCTGAAGTGAATTTAATAATATTATAGTCAGTGATATTAAATGCATTTGTGGGGGGGTTTAAGGTTTTTTTAACTTTATGTCACAGATGTCCAAAGCATACATTAAAGGCAAAATTTTGAGCTCAAGTAATCAAGATTTATAGTTGCTGGTATAGTCATTCAATAAGCACTTCGTTGTGCGATGCTGAAGCTATTCTAGTTGTTTGATATCTTTTAATAAATATGGTTTCCATAGTGTTGAGCAAAACATTAATTGGGATCTGACTAGTGATATATAGATGTTTCTTGGATATAGCAGTTATGTTAGTTGAAACAGAACGTCGTAACAATCCTAACATCCGATAAGCCTTTGATATTATGTATTGGTGGTGGGGTCTCCAGTCTAAATCTGATGAGATAATGATATCTAATCCAAAACAGCCAAGCTGTAAAAAAAGTGTGCGGCCCTCAGAAAGGCTATGGTGAAAAAAGACGTGAAATCCAAGGTGGCGGCCAAGAAATGGCTGTGATGGTAGGTTAATGGTAAAAATTTTAATAATGACAATTTAGGTAAATTTTGTGAAGCAGCACAAAAATTCACCTGAATTGTCGTTATTAAAATTTTTACAATTAACCTACCATCACAGCCATTTCTTGGCCGCCTCTATGGATTTCACGTCTTTTTTCACCATAGCCTTTCTGAGGGCCGCACCCTTTTTTTACAGCTTGGCTGTTTTGGATTAGATTTCATTTCTTTTGTATTTGTATACCCCAAAGCCGGCCTATGGCCAGCTTTGGGACTTTTTTAACCTATGTTTTTTTCTTTACTACAGGAAGAAGAAAAGATGAAGTAGATGTACTTTAAATATTTTATCAGTAAATGTACAAATTATATATACTGTATAATACATATGTGACCGGATTTGCGAAAAGGGGTCTTCCACACACATCCAATTTGCCAACTTTGACAATTGATAACTTCAGATTGGAAAGAGCTATTGCCTTGATATTTGGGCAGTGGTGAGCACCACTATAGCTGAATACATTGTGAAATTTTCAGGTTAATATGTTACTTGAACACTGAGTTATGGTCTCCAACGTTTACGGAATTGGATGTGTGTGGAAGACCCCTTTTTGCAAATCCGGTCACATATATTGATTACAGAAATCTCCATGGTGGTTTCTTTGTAACTGAACACTCTACAAGGTGACTTCTTCTAATTGCTCTCTCTACAGGGTGAATTGTTTGTAGCTGAACGATCTACAAAGTAACTTCTTCTAGCTGATCTCTCTACAGGATGATGTGTTTGTAGCTGAATTTTGTATAGGTGATTTGTTTGCAGCTGAGCTCTTTACAGAATGGTTTCTTTGTAGCTGAACTCTCTAAAAGGTAACTTCTTCTAACTGATCTTTCTACAGGGCAATTTGTTTTTGGCAGAATTTTCTACAGGGTGATTTCTTTGCAGCTGAACTCTCTACATGGTGGTTTCTTTGTAGCTGAACTCTCTACAAGGTAATTTCTTCTAGCTGATCTCTCTACAGGGAGATTTGTTTGTAGCTGAACTATCTACAAGGTAACTTCTTATAGCTGATCTCTCTACAGGGTGATTTGTTCGTAGTTGAATTCTGTACAGGTGATTTGTTTGCAGCTGAGCTCTTTACAAAATGGTTTCTTTGTAGCTGAACTTTCTCCAAGGTAACTTCTTCTAACTGATCATTCTACAGGGTGATTTGTTTGTAGCTGAACTCTCTACAAAGCGATACTTCTAGGTGATCTCTCTACAGGATTCCTTGTTTCTAACTGAACTCTCAACAGGGTGATCTGTTCATAGCTGAACTTTCTACTGGGTGATTTGTTTGCAGCTGAACTCTCTAAATGGTGGTTTCTTTGTAGCTGAACTCTCTACAATGTGACTTCTTCTAGCTGAACTCTCTACAAGGTGACTTGTTTCTAGCTGATCTCTCTACAGGGTGACTTGTTTCTAGCTGAACTCTCTACAGGTGATTTGTTTGTAGCTGAACTCTCTACATGGTGGTTTCGTTGTAGCTGAACTCTCTACAAGGTAACTTCTTCTAGCTGATCTTTTTACACTGCATATTTGTTTGTAGCTGAGTTCTCTACAGGGTGATTTGTTTGCAGCTGGACTCTCTACATGGGAGTTTCATTGTAGCTGAACTCTCTACAATGTGACTTCTTCTAGCTGAACTCTCTACAGGGTGACTTGTTTCTAGCTGAACTCTCTACAGGTGATTTGTTTGCAGCTGAACTCTCTACATGGTGGTTTCTTTGTAGCTGAACTCTCTACAAGGTAACTTCTTCTAGCCGATCTTTCTACAAGGTGATTGAGTTTTTTGCAGCTGAACTCTTTACATGGTGGTTTTCTTTGTAGCTGAACTCTCTGAAAGATGACTTCTTCTAGCTGAACTCTCTACAGGATGATTTGTTTGCAGCTGAACTCTCTACGTGGTAGTTTCTTTGTAGCTGAACTCTCTACAATGTGACTTCTTCTAGCTGAACTCTCTACAGGGTGACTTGTTTTTAGCTGATCTCTCTACAGGGTGACTTGTTTCTAGCTGAACTCTCTACAGGTGATTTGTTTGCAGCTGAACTCTCTACATGGTGGTTTCTTTGTAGCTGAACTCTCTACAAGGTAACTTCTTCTAGCTGATCTTTCTACAGGGTGATTTGTTTGTAGCTGAATTCTCTACAGGGTGATTTATTTGCAGCTTAACTCTCTACAAGGTGACTTCTTCTAGCTGAACTCTCTACAGAGTGATTGATTTTTTTTGCAGCTGAAACTCTCTACATGGTGGTTTCTTTGTAACTTAACTCTCTACAGGGTGATTTGTTTGTAGCTGAACTCTCTACAGGGTGATCTGTTCATAGCTGAACTCCCTATAAGGTAACTTCTTCTAGCTAATCTTTCTACAGGGCGATTTGTTTGTAGCTGAGTTCTCTACAGGGTGATTTGTTTGCAGCTGAACTCTACATGGTAGTTTCTTTGTAGCTCTACAATGTGACTTCTTCTAGCTGAACTCTCTACAAGGTGACTTGTTTCTAGCTGATCTCTCTACAGGGTGACTTGTTTCTAGCTGAACTCTCTACAGGTGATTTGTTTGCAGCTGAACTCTCTACATGGTTTATTTCTTTGTAACTGAACTCCCTGCAAGGTGACTTCTTCTAGCTGATCTCTCTACAGGGAGATTTGTTTGTAGCTTAACCCTCTACAGATGATTTGTTTGCAGCTGAACTCTCTACATGATGGTTTCTTTGTAGCTGAACTCTCTACAAGGTAATTTCTTCTAGCTGATCTCTCTACAGGCCGATTTGTTTGTAGCTGAACTCTCTACATGATGGTTTTTTTGTAGCTGAACTCTCTACAAGGTGATTTCTTCTATAGCTGATCTTTCTACAGGGTGATTTGTTTGTAGTTGAACTCTCTACTTAATAGATTCTTTGTAGCTGAACTCTCTACAAGGTGATTTCTTCTATAGCTGATCTTTCTACAGGGTGATTTGTTTGTACCTGAACTATCTACATGATGGTTTCTTTGTAGCTGAACTCTCTACAAGGTAACTTCTTCTAGCTGATCTCTCTACAGGACAATTTGTTTGTACCTGAACTCTCACATGATTGTTTCTTTGAAGCTGAACTCTTTACAAGGTGATTTCTTCTAGCTGATCTTTCTACAGGGTGATTTGTTTGTAGCAGAACTCTCTACAAGGAAACTTCTTTTAGCTGATCTCTCTACAGGGAGATTTGTTTGTAGCTGAACTCTCTATACATGATTTGTTTGCGGCTGAATTCTCTACATGATGGTTTCTTTGTAGCTGAACTCTCTACAAGGTAACTTCTTCTAGCTGATCTCTTTATAGGGTGAATTGTTTGTAGCTGAACGATCTACAAGGTAACTTCTTCTTACTTATCTCTCTACAGGGTGATTTGTTTGTAGCTGAACTTTCTACAAGGAAACCTCTTTTAACTGAGCTCTGTACAGGGTGAATTGTTTGTAGCTGAACTATCTACAAGGTAACTTCTTCTAGCTGATCTCTCTACAGGATGATTTGTTTGTAGCTGAACTATCTACAAGGTAACTTCTTCTAGCTGATCTCTCTACAGGGTGATTTGTTTGTAGCTGAATTCTGTATAGGTGATTTGTTTTCAGCTGAGCTCTTTACAGAATGGTTTCTTTGTAGCTGAACTCTCTACAAGGTAACTTCTTCTAGCTGATCTCTCTACAGGGTCACTAGTTTGTAGCTGAATTCTCTACATGGTGGTTTCTTTGTAACTGAACTATCTACAAGGTGACATCTTCTAGCTGATCTTTCAACAGGGTGATTTGTTTGTAACTGAACTCTCTACAAGAAAACTTCTTCTAACTGATGTCTGAACTGGGTGAATTGTTTGTAGCTGAACTCTCTACAGGGTGATTTGTTTGTAGCTGATCTCTATACAGGTTACTTATTTCTAACTGATCTCTTGAATTCTGTTCAGGGTGACTGCTCTATTAGGATGACTGCTCTATTAGAGTATCTCGATCTCGCACTTGCTACACCAAGTTGGATTTCGTGTTATAACTCCGTGGCTTTAAGTCTGATTCTTCTACACTATTGAAGAGCCTTTCTAAGATGATAACTCCATCTGTTCAGCGATTTTCAAAGCATTACCCCAAGTGGTTTATCTGGTAGGCGTGGCAAGCATAATAATAATAATAATAATAAAATAAAATAAATTAAAAATTGGCTAATCTCGATTGCGTAATTGTTACACACTGTTGATTTTTTCGCTGTATCTTCCTGGTTTTTAACTCGATTTCTTTCAAACCACAAAAGGTTTGAGGTTCAATAGTTAACCTATTCACCCACCGATTTTCAGCTTCTTCCCATACGCGGTTTACCCTGTAGGCGTGACAACATATTGGTGTTATTTTTCGTGCGTAATCGCTCATAACTCTTTGCCTGTTTATGGTATTCCAGCCAAAGGTGGTACCAAGATGCGCCTTTATACCCCCCTTCTGTGTGCAAAATTTCAAGGCTATCGGATAACGCGTTCGCGTTTTATAGCAGTTTTTGTAAGTGTGCGAAAAGAGGAAGAAAATACTGTAAGAAGAAAAAAAACCAAGAAACTAAGCCAATTTTTGAAGTCGCATATCTCAGGAATTCCTGAAGCGATTTCTCTCAAATTTGGAATGTGGAGTACTGAAGTTGGAGGGAATGTACACAGCAAAATTTGTCTTGTTTCATCAAGGCAGCACAGAGCTACGGAGGTGTGAAAATTGCGTTTTCTTTCTTCCTGTCAATATACTCACGGGGTTGCGCGCCGGCTTCTTGGACCGCACGACACACTACCGTGTGTCTTGATATACACAGATCTCTATGAGTGGTCACTTTGGATATAACATTGTTGCCTATACAGTAGGACATTTGCAGGTGAGGTTTACTGAATGGATATGGATGGCAGGTTCCATAAAGTTATTCGATCAGGTTTAACTGATGATCTTTCATCTGTATTAAATCATAATCATTCGTTTCAGCCATGTGCCATGTGCTCTCTTAGCTAGCACCTGCAGGTGTGGGCAGGTGCACAGTACGTGCTTCTTTATTTCAGGCGGCCTCGCGCTGAGTTATATCTTAGCGAATGAGCTACCGAGGCTACATTCCCGGTAGATGTGGCATAGTGGTGGCCCAACTACTGGTACATGAAGGTCGCTCAATCTGTTAGTTAAAAGGATAGTCCAATTGAGCGTAATTTTTTACGTCCCGTCCCGTAAAGTACACTGTTAAAAATAAGGAGTAACTGTTACTCCCCTAGGGGAGTTCCCAGATTTAACACCCCTATATTTTTGTGGAGAGTAACTAACACCCCGCAAAGGAGTAACAGGAACCATTTGAAAAATCTATTGTAGGGAGTTCTAGTTACTCTAGGAGAGTTCACATAAGTATGCAAGACGTTTCCTTTACTCCATGAAATTCTGCAAATAACTCCGTATAAAATATCAAATGATGTTAAAGACATACAGTAAAACTGTAACAAAATATTTACAATATCCAGCTTTATAATATTGGAAAGTCACTGAAAAAAGAGATCAGTAGCAAGGCTTCATCATCAGCAAATGACGCTTCACTGCCACTTCACTGGAGTTACTTCCTGCCACATGACATGTTATCAGCTGTAGTAAATAGCAGTATAGTAAAGAAATATTCAACAATCATATACTTGTTACCTGTATGGCTGAAGGTACGTCACACTCAGTTGCCAACAAAGTTGTAAAAACAATTCTGCCAGACCAGCAGCATTGGTAGTGTAAACTAAAAAGGCACAGTTGTTATCATGCAAAACAGCACTTTTTTGCTACCTGGAGTTCATCATTTTGTTTGTTTCACTGATTTCTTGTGGCACCTGTAATATATGTTTACAAATTGATGCACAGTCACTGTATGTTAACACACTTACTAGATGTTGTAAAAATTCTATGTTCTCAGTGACATTGAGACATCAGTGCTAAAAAAGTAAATATGTATCTACTGACCTAGAACTAGTGAACGAGGAGAAGGACCTTGGAGTGTGGTGCACAAGTGATCTCAAGCCATCTCTACACTGCCAAAAGGCTGCAGTCAAGGCTACACAGGTTCTTGGGCTTATTAGGCGATCTTTTAGAATTGACTCTACTGATATGTTTATATTTCTGTATAAGATGTATGTTCGACTGCATTTGGAATATCGTGTGCAATCTTGGAGTCTGTACTCGCTGGCCAGAGACATCGACACCCTTGAAAAGGTTCAGAGACGTGCAACTAAACACCTTCGTGGATTAGCCCACTTGACTTATGAAAGCTGTCTCGAAATTCTGGATCTCTATTCTCTGTATTGCAGACGTCAAAGTGGTGATATGATTGAAACATATAAGATACTTAAACGACATTATGATAGAGATTTCCAACTAATTAAATAATTAATATTCCATGCATTCATTGGTATGATAAATATTGTGCTATTTTTCAGGGGTTATTTTAGTGCAAATCCCACCTCAATTGGTGGAAAGATATAAGCAAAAGAAGTTGACAGTGTGATGATTTTTGTGTACAGTATTTTCAATGCTTTTTACATATATCGCATGGCACCAAACACAATATTCAAAGTGTCATAAATCTAGATAGGAAACTAATAATGACATGAAATTTTCATCACATAACTATTTTATGGAGAACAGCATATGAGCTAGGTAAAACCTCTCAAGAGTGACCACTTCTTTGTAGACTGACCACTCAGAATATTACATGAATAAAGCAAGTGATTCACAAATAAAACTGTGTGTATTATGTAATACTAGTATACACAGGTACCTAATGCATTTTCAAGGATAACAACTAGAAAAATCAGTAATACTATATAACATGGTAAGTACTGGCATCACAAGTCACAATTAGCAAATACTTCAGAAGCATGACAATCAGATAACAAAATGTAAGACCAATATTAATAGATTTTTTGGACACTGTTCAGCTTTATGTCACATTGTAAGCACTAAGGTTAGTAATTATTATATAACACAATGACATCACTATACTACAAAGAGAAATTATAAATAGCTTCTGATCAAAATTACAATCACTGAAGCTGCTATAAAATGGATCAAAACAACAGTAAATACACCAGAATATAACACCAGGTAAGTGTGAAGCCATATAAGGTTGGTATCACATGCCAGTCTCTACTTTTGAAAAGATTATGCTCAACCTTGAACCTTATATTGCATTTCCGCGCAAGACAACAAACTGCTCACCTTCAAACTATACTCGCATCGGTGCAGAAGGATGCCTTGAAGCCCAGGGTGGTTGTAATGCTGAAATCTGAACAGTGTTAGATGGCGATTTACCTTTAAAAGGGCCATATTTTCGTCGTAATCCAACGTCAGTCGTCCTCCAATCAAAAAACACACGGCAAAATCGAAATCAGCATATACGGTTTGCCCAGAAACACTTTCTTCGCCCTCATCTGCCATAGATTTACGCGGAAACACTCGGAAACTTTGGCTATCACCGGTGCCGTATTCTTCCGATTAGAATTACGTACGCAATTATTTGTATGGGATTCCTATGGCGATTTTTATTTCTCAAACTTTGATTTGACATATTTCAATAAATACCGCATAGGTTTTAATCCAGTAAAGCGTATTACGAAGTACGAAGCACTGACTACCATTGACTGGAACGGCAGCTTGTGAAACATTTATTGAAGGTGTGTAATTTAAGTAGCAAAAATATGTGTGAAAAATTAGTTGGTTGGAAATCGCTAATTATGACTTGGACCCATCTACATTTTTTACTTTAAATACTGCTACCACCAGGGGCCACTCTCTTAAGCTTTTTAAAGAAAGATCAAGATTACTTGTTAGGCAGAACTTTTTTACAAATAGAATAGTCAATCTATGGAACTCCTTACCTGACTTTATCATTTCAGTACCAACAGTTGCAACCTTCAAGCTGCGCTTGGATTTTTGGAAGCAATCTAGATATGGGCACCTTCAAAGGCCTGCGGCCTAGCCTGGTAAGTTAGCTTGCCATGGCATCTATAAGCCCATTATTATATAACCAAGATATTTCAGAGTTAGAGAAAGTACAACGAAGAGCAGCGCGCTGGGTGTTGAATGACTATGGCAGATTCAGTTCAGTTTCTCTAATGTTGGATCAGCTGAAATGGCCTAAATTACAAATTCGTCGGAAATTATCTAGGTTACAAATATTGCATAAGATACACTACCAACAGTTATCACTCCAAATTCCTCATTATTACTTACCAAAAACACGACCAACAAGACAATACCACCATCTTCACTATATTTTACCTACCTCATTCACCACGGCATACCAAAACAGCTATTTCTCAAGAACAATAAACGAGTGGAACATACTACCAACTGACACAATTGAAATTGCAGATACTGATCTATTTACAGCTAGACTCCAATCATATTATTGTACCTAATGTATTTGTTTATGTGATTCCTGAGCACACCAGCAGGGCTGACTGCTCAGTAAACAATAATAATAATAATTGTATAACCAAGTACTAAGAATAATACGAAACGCGGTTAAAATTACATAATAAATAAATAAATAAATAAATAATTAAATAAATAATTAATAATTAATGTTTGAGAAAACTACGAGGCCTAGAGACATGAACTAACCGGGGATAGATTCGCCTGTGAATGAAGGCACAAACGTATAATCGTCGCTCCTGTTTGTGCTGATGACTTACCATACGTGTAATTCTATATAACGCCCAGTACCACACCCTTGCTTAATTACTTACATATTGCGCGAAGAAGATTAGTGATGCCCGTGCAGGAGAGCCAGAAGCCACTTGTGTAAACAAGAAGATTACAGAAGCCACTTGTGTAAACAAGAAGATTACAAGTAAGTTTTTATGTTTGTAACATCTCAAGTCTCCATGCCAGCTGCCAGTGGATTCATTCAGGTAAATAAACAATACAAGAAAACATTAAACTGACATATGCCACGCTCTTTACAATAAGCTTACAGTTACATATAAAATACAAGTAAACAATTTTGTCTTGTGCAGCTGGCATGGCGAACTTTCTTTGTGTTGGTGTCAGGCAATTCAATACGTGCTTAATCTTTTTTGCCTTCACCTGGCGTAGCTACTAGGCTCTAGTGGCTTGGCTGTCTTCCTTTATCTGGTTCATCTGGCTTGCATACGCCTACAGCATTGTGTAGCTATCTCCTGAAAGTTGTGTATGCATAACTATGGTGTGTCACCCATCACTGTGCCATTGCTACATCACTGATGAACCTTACTTACCTCTAGTTGATGTTGATATGCATTGCTGTATATTGGCTAATAAGTTTTATCTGCATGGTGATGTTGCCTATAATGTATTGCTGCATACAATACTGCAATAATGTATAGTTCTCTCCTGTATGTTTTGTATACATATACTTTGTACACATCACTGTGCCATTTATACCACACCAATGATGTACTGGCACTTAGCTACTGGTGGCCTTTAGTTACGATGCCACTATAGTGTTATATCTGTCACTACTGTGACATATTGAGTTGATTTGGGGATAATGCATTCACCACCTAATAGCCTCACCGGGGGGCTGTCACGTTGGTGTATGTACTTGGTTGTATGTGACGTGGTCCTAGTAATAAGTAATAAGAATAATACAAACGTGACGTCATAAATAATTAATTCACAGACAAAACTACAAGGTGTAGAACAGAACACTAACCGGTATTAGATGAAGCGATATCCGAACATTTAATAAAACGACAGGTTTGTTTCTGCAACTCTTTATTACCAAGTTAGGTTTTCTATATAGTGCTATCCATAGTAACATCTCTTCAGTACCTGGCAACTAGTTCAAACGCAGTACGCGTTAGTTACAACACATTCCACTCGTATAACCGGTTTGAGTGTACGGCAACCAGTTTATATGCACTACGTGCAACAGTAAACATTGAACTTGTATAACCGGTTTGAGAACTGTTCGGAACCGGTTTTAGCTTATAGCAACCAGTTCATAGCTATGCGCTGTGCATTTAACTTGGCGTTAGATACTTGTACAAGACAAACTCAGCGGATTAGGATGAACCGCCGTTGGCTAGAGCATATGGCTAGAGTACCATACTGGTACCGTCATACTACATAGAAAGCTGGTGTTTGGGATAGACTAGCTGCTCGACCAGAAGGGTGGCTACTGCTAAGCGGCATTGAAAGTGAAAACTGAGCCCAAGATTTACAACTAAACTGGCTAGAAGTGTTGTAAGTTTCTATAATTTAAGTAGGGGTAGGACTGAAAGATAGCACCAGGCTGACAGAGGCGTAGCGGGAATCGAGGCCCAGGTCCGAGCATAACTAAAAATATCGAGATACTCTAATAGAACAGTCACGTAATGTAGCAGTCAGGCAAATCAGAGTATTCAGTAGTAGCTATTCTATTAAACTGCTGAAATCCGTCTCACATTCAATTTCAGAGGGTCTAAAGTTTAAAATTTTCTTGGGTGTTATGTATTTAGTAGAAATAAAATGTGATATCCTAATGAGCCTTATCCGAAATTACGTCACAGATGTAAAATAGCCGCAGTAGTGTGGGGACGTTTGTAAAATTTGTATGGGCGACTATGTATTTTTGAACGGCGATATCTCAGCTAAGACGGAAGATATCGAGCTCTAACCAGCAGCTATGTTATAATATGGATGCACAGCAGGTATGCACCACTTTGTACCCTGTACAATGATATGGGGAGGCCAAACATATGGTATTTGTTATTTAATTAAGTATGTGTTGATGGTTTATAGTGGTGGGCTCAATTCAACCCCGAAGTAAACTGAGATTTTAAGGTTTCTATAGAGTGCTAACCACTTTTCTCATCTCTAGTAAAAGATGCTTTAAACCTGATTACCATGAGTAACTTTAACTTGAGGTGTATGTCCAACTTAGATATTTTAATTTACAAGGAGGAGTTCGTCATGTTATAGTTAGTTATCATAATATATGTTTGTATCGTGACATAAACCTTGGTGATATATGATATGGAGTTTTTCTATGTGTGACTGGATTTTGGAAAATCACCTTGTGGGTGCATTGTTGATTCAGAGAAAAAAAAGTATTTTAATAATTTGTGACCGGATTTGCGAAAAGGTACCTTTTCCACACATTTTACATACCAGCAAACAAAATGACAACACTTGGCTCCTTACACTGATTAACTTGTTCGTAGTATCACAATGCAGCCAGATAGTGTAGCTGCAATCATGGAAATTTTCAGGCAATTATATACAAGGGGATGAAAGTTATGAAGCTTCAAAGTTTAAACAATGGGTCAAATTTTGTGTGTGAAAAAGGTACCTTTTCGCAAATCCAGTCACATTTAATGTATTGTTACTCACCAGCCTTGGCAACTACACGTATGGATATTTCAACAAAGATGGAGCAATTCATAGCATTTAAGAACATTTGGTGGCCAAGATAACTCTTGTAGAGTTTCCCACCATTTTAGATAGATTTTTCACCAGTGTTGCTATATCATGAGTCCTCAAAATGGGCTGAGTGTCGGGGTGGTAGGGTGGGTAAGAGATAGACTACAAAATGGATGAGGATGGTAATTGAAGGCACCAGACCACAAAACAGCCCATCAGAGGCAGGAATAGACTGAAATCTCACAGAACAAACATACATCACATATTCAGCTTACTGATCGTCTGTCCAGAGTGTATACATATACCCCCAAAAGCACTTCCCTGCTGTTCACAAACCTGTACAGACATCTGGCATGGTTATACAGGCCGCCAGAAAACAGTCTAACACAAGCAGACCTGACAAGTTGAAGAGGACTTTGATATGGAAATTGTTAGCCTGATAGTGCAGCAACTTCATGCTGGTGTTTTCTCATTTTTGGCTCTTGCACCCATATGGTTGATTTTGCTATATCTAGTCACATGTTGTGGCAGCACTAATGTCAAGTACATCAAGATACGCTAATAGAGTAGTTGAAAGTTACCTCAATAATGTAGTCTCTATTTAGCTTTTGTTTATCACCACACATCATAAGGTGAAGGGTTTTGACTGTCATTTGCAGTATTGTTGAGCAACAACTTTGTGATTGTCATGTTCACACTGCTGTGGAAAGGGTATCTCTGATGTCCACTCAATTACAATGTTTAAACTTCCTCATCAGTAACTGGTTTTCCAACCTACTGCCACATGATCTAAAATCATCATTCATTTTGGCCACTGCATACGTTCCATGAATTGCAGTAGTCTCCTTTTAAAATTGTATCATGCTTTATCTGATCCATTCTGCCACTTTTGAAACAATGTACGTACATAAGTTAGTCCACTGAGATTTTTCAGTATGGTCTGGGTTTCTGCATTTTTTGTGCATGACCACAAACATGCTGTCAAATTAAACTTGTATGGCTGCCCTTAGTTAGTTTAGTGTCACTGAACTTGAAGTCAAAGCACATAATGTGTACGTACTGTATTGACAATACTATAATATTTTATATGTTATTAAACATCAAATTTCCACATATATACAGTGCATGTATCAAAAGTGAAAGATTACAATACTATTGAAGTGATGGGAGGGGGTACAGGGCACATGCCACTTTCCTTTCACACACATACACACACACACACACACACACACACACACACACACACACACACACACACACACACACACACACACACACACACACACACACACACACACACACACACACCATTGACCATTAAAGTGAAGCCATCCACTGGACGATGCCTCACACTATTGGTAGTGAACCTAACCATGGCTACCTCTTCCTCCCTTGTGGACATGTCACTTAATACTTGTCTGGCAATACCCTGTCTACTTTGAAATTCATGGTGACAAGTTTCTGTGCAGAAAGAGTAGTGTTCTGCACCTTCTGGCACACATCTCTCTACATGTTCCTGTCTTTGGCAAGGCAGTACTGAATCTCTTGAATCAGGTCCTATGGCTCCTGCCTCGCCTTGTCTCTCCAGTGGATCTTAGCTCCATGCACAGGCTGAGGCTGTGGATACCACTCAACCGATAGTCTCCGTTCCTCCCCACAGACAGACAGACACACACTAATTCTGTACACAAGATTTTGTAGTCTTGTCAAATACTCTAATAAAACAGTCACCATATGCAACACTATTAAAATTCTCCATTGGGTATGAAAACTTGCATCAGTAGCACCATCCAAAGGGCACATTTTATCATACAGTACAATAGTACTGCATAGTAAAGATGATGACAGGATGGGTGCGGCTGGTGATAAAACATCACCCAAAAACTTGCCTTGATTTTTCTTCCTAACGACATGACAGTATTGGTTGGATAAAGTCAAGCACACTTCTCTTGTTTGTTTTATCATATCCGGACTGGTAGCATTCTTTCCTTTGTGACTTTCTTTGTGTTTCTTCACATGATATGTCAAGCAAACCACATAATATAGCTATACATGTAATACCATGTAAACATAATTAGTGGGTGAACCTTGTGTTAAGCTAGATAACTTGATAAACTTCTAAGTGAGTACATGCAGTTTAGCAGTATGTGGTGCGTTATACTTTTAACTAATCGGCAAAAATTTGCTGACTACTTGCATATACACATATACATTGTTCCTACTCTACAGTGTAGTCCTAATTTTTCTTATACTTGTACTTATGTAGCCTGCAAGAATTTAGTTTTTTGCAAAACAGTTATTTTATCGTTAAACCTGTGACTATCACTATTCACTGTGCTGGTCATGCACTGTTGTACGTACCCCATTTGTAGATTGCCCCATTTATAGATTGCCCCGTTGGTAGTTGTACTCAGTTATATGTGCCCCAGGCCTAGAATAATAATAATAATGTGCTTACGTAACTATAAACATTATCTCCTTACATGTCAAGAATAACTTGGAAAGTTGATGAAGTCGAAGACACACAATGTACATTGTATCAATGATTCTTGTTAACTGCAGACGATACATCTTACTAGTTAATTCCAGTGAATCTGCATGATACAGGCTACTGACCTTACCAGGCAATATCATTGTGTCCGGCTGCTAACGTCAACTGAAGGCAGACGGACATGATATGTACGCCACGTTTAAGCTAGGTGGCTTTCCTCTCCTCCCTCAAGTCTTCAACTTCTTACACACTGACTACTAGTAGCTAGCGGTGAGTTTGGAAGGGCTGAATACTGTACGTAGCTACTAGTCAGTGATACGACTGAGTCCGCCGAATTTTATTCTCTTTCCCTGAGTCTTGAACTATTTCTGCCTATCACAATAAGGCGCCTAAACCCTCACGAGCAGTGATGACTTCCGTTGGAGCCAGTTTAATAAACCGGTGTGTCACACCAGACGACTCAGGTATGATCTCAAACGTACCTGAAGAAACAATGAACGAAATAGACTCTAGTGAACGTCCAGTAATTATTCACGAACAAGTAAACACTTTAGTATCACCTTTTAAGCACTACAATTCCTCAGAGAAGCAAACCGCTTTCAACTACTCAACACGGCGGTGTTGTTAAAGAAGCCATTTCTATGGTAATATTCTTCACTCTAAATAATGCGCTTGTAATAGAAATGGTATTTAATAATTATACATACGTATTTCAAGTGTTCTTGACTCTTGAGTGACAGTTCGTCCTCCTGCTTTCATACTGTCTGTTTCCTTCACTATGTCTTGGTTGAGCCTGTAAAATAAAACATGAGTAAATGGCTGCCATTGAAAAGGAAGCCTAAATAATTACTTTCCTTTTTACATTGAGTGGCTAGAATTGAACTGGTTAGTTAATGGAGAAAGTAACATAGTGAGACAGCTATAATCTGTATGTGGCTCATTCATATGTGGCCTCAGCCATCACTGAGTTCACCTTAGCTACTAGCTAGCTGGTAATGGGAACTCTTCAGTTTGGTGCCTTCACTTACTTGGAGTTCTCTTTACCCTTAGTGGGTTACTGTTACTCTCCTAGTAATCCAAACTCCCCTTTCAGAGTAAAATATTTTACTCCCCATAGTTACTGCTACTCCCCTGTTTTAACAGTGTAGTAATGTAGCATTTTCCGGAATTGTTCTGTCCCGTCCCGTCCCGTTCCGGAAAGTAGGTATGCCCCTGATAAAATGTTAAGTATTGTTATTTATGGAATCAATGAATCTCTGTCCAAAACTCCCAGGGTCACCAGACAGAAGCATGACCTGGATGCTGCGTTAATCATTCTTTCTAATGTTGATTCTACTCTGTCTAGATCATTCGTCCAAGATCTCCACCATCTGGGAAAGTTTAATGCCACTAATCCTAGACCATTAGCGCTACTAGTTAAAATCCTACATACCTTTGATGTAAAATCAATTTTGTCTAACGGATCCTTGGCACCTAAAGACATCATAATCAAACCCTACCTGTCCAGAGAGGAAAAAGAAATCGAATCGGTGTATTTACGGACTAGATGGGAATTAGCTCAGAAAGGAACCAACAAGAAATGTATCAAACTGAAAGGAAGCAACATTTACATCAATAGTAAGCTATTTGGCAGAATCAACAGATCTAGTGGCTCTTCCTATGTGATGACCCCAGCAACACCAGTACCTATCACCTCAACTTGAAACACTTATAATGTACATAACTAAGTAGTAAGTAATCTCAACTGTACGTATATGCATGTAAATAATATAGAGTGTAATGTAGTCAGTGGCTGTTGGTACCTGTTACCTTCAAACCCTTGGTGTGTTTGCACCATAAAGCGTTAAATAAATAAATAAATAAATAGTTACAGAAAGCAATACTGAAGTCACACCAATTCTGGCTACAACCTCCAGCCAAGATGAAGGGCCTATTGTTCATGCTAAATTAAATGGTTATTCAGTAAGTCTATGACTGGACACTGGAGCCACAGTATCTCTTCTGAGTGAAGCTACCTGGGAAAGTACACTGGAAAAAAATTCACCTATCCCACTGTGGGATTGATGGAAGATAGATGTAGGATAGGTGAAGTGTCCTGTCTATCCCATACATATGGGTTTGTGACCTTTCCTACAGTGAGTCCCATAGTGGCATAGACCTAAACGCTGCATAGTGGGACAGACCATGAGCAGGTGATCTATCCTACACTAGGAACATATCTATGAACAGGTGATAAATCCTATACTGGGAACTAATATGGACAAGTGATCAATCCTATACTGGGAACGTGTATGGACAGGTGATCAATCCTATACTGGGAACGTGTATGGACAAGTGATCATTCCTATACTAGGAACGTGTATGGACAGGTGATCAATCCTATACTGGGAACATGTATGGACAGGTGATCATTCCTATACTGGGAACTTTCATGAGCAGGTGATCATTCCTATACTGGGAAGTGTATGGACAGATGACCAATCCTATACTGGGAAATAACCTCATAATTTTATGTGAAGTGTATATGTAGTTGCTGCACTGTTAAAAATAGGGTGTAATCCAATCACCTTTGGGGGAGTTCTAACTGCTGTTTAAATTAAACTCCTTTGAAGGGAGTTGTAGTACTCCCCAGGGGTGCTCTAGGAGCAACTAAAAGGTGTTACAAGGGCATTGCAACACTCCCTAAGGGTGTTCTAGGAATAGCTATAAAGGTGTCACAGTACACTTTAAAGATGTTCTAGTACTCTCCATGGTGGCATTTTGTTGAAAAGAAATGTAGGCTTGCTATAGCATTCCAGTAACCTTCATGTTGATTTCAATTTATACTCAATGACTACCAACAACAAAGCACATTAGCAGTACGCAATAATATATTTGCAACACCTTATACTTACCACATAGTTGTTTCCAAGTCACTCTTATAGGAGTTAGCAAACTGTACTTATAACCTAATTTTCATTA
Organism: Dysidea avara; assembly: GCF_963678975.1. Classification (NCBI taxonomy): domain Eukaryota; kingdom Metazoa; phylum Porifera; class Demospongiae; order Dictyoceratida; family Dysideidae; genus Dysidea; species Dysidea avara. Next base: position 32,419,529 of record NC_089273.1, read on the forward strand.
GAAGCATCCGATTGTGGGTTTCAATATACCTAGGTGTAGGCAAACACCCTTACAGTGGCTTAGCTATTATTGGGGAGTAAAATGACATTTGTGGTGTTCAACAACACCCCAAGTGCTACAATACTCCCCTAGGGTGTTGTAAATACCATGGGTGTACATGAACACCTTTACGATGGGTGTACCTGTAACACCTCGTTTTAACAGTGTGTATCCTAACAAACATACTTAAGAGTTATTATAAACTTCATGATTAGATGATTTAAAAGATACTATGCATAATACTATTAAAAACTGCAAAATCACATATTAACTTATTATACAGTTTATATAATCAAGTCTATAACATTATAGTCAAACTTATTTCACTTAATCAGTAAATCAGAAATTCTTTACCATGAGTTTCATAATCCTCCTTGATTCACTGCACAATAGAAAAGTGCAATATATTATTATTAATAGTGCATGATAACACTTCAAAGCTATGAATACTTAACTTTGGTACTAACATAGCACAATGTAACCATAGGTTTTGATAGTTACACAACCAAGTACTAACCATAACAAAAATGCAAGTCAAAAACTACAATGCCTACACTAAGTGGGGATTGCATCAGCAATGAATGAGGAGACAAACGCAATCATCATGATTTTTTTGCTGGTCATTGAAGACATGTATATTTTCATTTAATACTAATAATTAAATTTGGCATGTGTGTTAACCACTTGTGTCTTGTGAAAGAACAGGTTATGTTATCAAGGTCTAGCTGCTATTGGTTCACAGTTCAAAATTACCAGACACCATGATTCCACATGTACCAGACCTTTTGTGTGAAGAGCCACAGTTTCTGCATATGCCAGAAAGTAGTGATGCACTGATACCAATACTACTTTCGGTATCGACTCTATTTTGGTAGTATCAGACTTGTATTGGTAAAGCTATAAATACCCGATACCAATCGATACTTTAAATGATGCCATTTAATTACTTATCAAGATGGTAGCGTACATAGCGCATTGAATGGAGTTGAGCAAAAGCTGATATAAGGTATAAATTCCTTATAAAGAACCCAGCTGCTAGTATCATTAGTACAGTGGAAACTGAAGTAAGCCAGGAAATAAGATTCATTGAAACCATAACTATTATGTTGGCGTAACTGATAGCCACAAAACCAGAAACTGCAGTTGATGGATTAGCAAATGGGTTTAGTAAGCTAAATCACTAGCTGTTTCTTGTGAGAAATGCCTGGGGGACAAAGTATCAGTATCAGATCGGTATTGGCCATTTCCGGCCTCAAATGTATCGGCATCGGATCAGTAGTGAAAAAGTGGTATCGGTGCATCACTACCAGAAAGTAATGTTCACTTATTATTAGTGAGAACAGATGTATAGAACAGGTTACTGTTAATTAGTTTTACACGTGTTTGTGGGCCATTTGTTTTAACAGATATGGTAACTTACTACTAATGTTTTGCCATCTTGGCAGACTGTTGGGGAGAGAGTGCTCACAGAATAATGCTGAAATTAGGCCAAAAGCAAGTTTCCTAAATTGTGATACATCATACACAGAATGAGATACTCTAATAGAGCACACACTTACTCTAACAAAGCAGTCAGTTTCAAACCCTTTAATCACACATCTACTAGCTGTCACCTTACCCTGATTTAGAAGTAAGATATTAATTAATTAGTAACAGCTCCCCAAATATATAAAGGAGAATTAAACAAGCAAAACACTGCTGCCAACTTAGCATTGCCTTTGCATCGAACCTCTAATTGTTACTAATTTGTGATACAACTCTCTTATCTTTAATGACCATTGTGTTGGTTGAGCATGATATTGTAACCAACTGATAAGAATGATCACTGCTTGAAGGTTCTTAGTTTACCAATTTGTTAAGCTGCTTTACTGTAGTGTATCCAGTTATACTGATAGTAAAATGTCAGTAACTTTAAGTATATGGAACATAATTGTTTTACTAAATTTTAAACTCTCAGTAAACATCAGTGAATGCAGGTTTACTGAAAAGCTACTAAAATTCCTAACAATTAACTGTTCCATATACTGTGGATATACCAATCTAGTAAACTAAGAAACTTCAAGCAGTGGATAGACTTTAGAGTGCTTTGATATCATTAAAGAGATACACTGTAGCTAATTATGATACAAATTTACAAAGCCAGTAGCTACTGTAAGTATTGAATCTGTGCTCCAGTAGCTATGGGTTACACTTTACGTAAGCTTTGCACACAATCAGACATCAGCCTATTATCATTTTCATTTTCCTATCATAGCTATCATACACTGCAGTACTAAAAAATTCAATTATTTAAAACTTATTAAATTTGTACTTTCTGCATTAATAGCTCTCTCCATAACAGTAACTTTTAGTTTCTTCAATGTTTAAAATTTGGTCAACTTTTGTATGTGGAAAAGTTGGTATTCCATTGTTTAGTCACCAGCTATGCTAGACCTACCCAACTTGCGAGCCAGTGAGCTACAATCCCTGCTAATGCAGTGGTAGCACCATGTAGACTATAGATATTGTCATTCACAACACCATCACTTCTAGTTTAACATCATTTGAACTGACATGTCCATTAGATTCTAATCATTACCTCTCACGGGCTTGATCTCGTAAGCAAAATGAAGTAGAGTACCATCAAATTCTAGCAGAATTATATCAGCTGAACTTTTCTAACATATATGGAACCCTCAAAATTAGGACATTACCAACAATATTCTGTGTCAAGAACATTTTCATTTTATTGCAAATTTTTTACCCAATACCAAGAGAGAAATTTTAGACGGTGCCTCAAAGATTTGCATCACAGCATCTCAAAATGTATTTATTGCATGGAACTGCAGGGAGTAGTTGTGCCTTACTTAAACTCTGAATCTTGTAACTTATAACAGATCCAAGGGGGTCAAAATGTAATGGGACTCCAGATTGAGATATAGCTTTGCAGAGCATGCCAACCTATAGGGGCTCAGGGGACATGCTCCCCCCAGAAAATTTTGAAAATTAAACCCTCTGAGATAGGATTTGGTGATTTCAGCATGAGTTCATCACTGTTTTTTGACTGTTGTACTGCTATATTAGGGAATCTCAATCCTGGTAAGCTACAAAAATGTTGAGGGGTCAAGAGCCCCCTTGACCTCCCAAAATCCGCTGAACCTTGCAATACAGTCACAAAATATGTCACAAAATATTTTGTCATACTATGGACTACTGACTCAAAACCACCTGCTGGAGCATGGGATATTAATTCAGGAAATTCTATAGTATTTTGGTTATTCCATGTTAAAGAGAAATTAAAATGTTGACCCACTCTTCTAAAATTTCTACAATATTGGCACAATAAAAGTGCATGTAGCTATCATGTGCCGAAGTCACACAGTAAATTCAAATGGATCAATTCAACCTCCATGGGTAAATTTAAACTACAAACTTTTTTGTTAAAATGACCATCTAAAAGTAGTTATAACTAGGGTAGGATTTTGGACTAAATCAGTCAAAATAACTAGGGTAGGTCAAAATAACTGTTCACTTAGGATGTTGAAATAACATATTTGGGTAATTTCAGTGTGTATGGTCAAGTCTACTATGGCACAGATTAGATGACCAGCTACATGGTTAAATTTACAGTACACTGACCGTTGTAACATTTGTGTTACATCCCACAATCAAAAGTGAACATGAAGAACATAGGTTTTATATACAATTTGAAAACTCTATAAGATCGGGTATGTTTAAAGTATAAAGATGCAGTATGTATGTAACAATTATTGTGAATATGTGTCATAGATATATTATGTTATTACTAATGATGACTGACTTGTTAATTAATGTAAACAAACAAACAAATAATTATTTTGTGATGTGAGTTAATTTTACCACAGATGGTTAAAACAACCATGATGGCAAGGTTATTTCAAACACTTGGCTAGAGGTTGAAGAGACTTTAGGGCATCTGGGTAATATGACTATGTCTTATAAAGTTAAAATAACTAAGTACATCCCTAGCTCATTACTACCAAAAAATTGGTCATTTGAATTGCAGGCAAAACAACCCAAAAATTTGGGTCATTTAGTACCCATTTGAATTTACAGTGTGCATACACTAAGTTTCATTTGATTCCTTTATCACGTTCCATGTTAAGCCCCAAATCCAGCCATAGGCTGGCTTTGGGGTATACAAATACAAAAAGAAGTGAAATCTAATCCAAAACATTCAAGCTGTAAAAAAGGAGTGCGGCCCTCAAAAAGGCTATAGTGAAAAAAGATGTGACATCCAAGTGGCAACCAAGAAATGGCTGTGATGGTAGGTTAATGGTAAAAATTTTAATAACGACAATTCAAGTGAATTTGGTGCCAGAACACAAATTCACATGAATTTTTGTTATTAAATTTTTTTATCATTAACCTACCATCACAGCCATTACTTGGCCGTCACCTTGGATTTCACATCTTTTTTCACCATAGCCTTTTTCAGGGCTGCACTCCTTTTTTACAGCTTGGCTGTTTTGGATTAAATATGTCTTACAGCAGACAGGTAATTTTATAATCCCAACTCAATCAACCATCATCATCACTGTATGAACAGTTTAATTACAACCTTGTGGATAGCGGGTTAACATGTTTCATGTCATTCTAATTATGATGAAGAGCAGTCCGGCCAATTATTTTATTTATTGTCAATTTATAATTACAAAATAACCACAACAATTAGTGCATAGCTAATATTATTTTGAACAAGTTGTACACCCATGTACATCAATGTACACCGATTTACACTCATGTACACCAGTTTACACTCATGTACACCAGTTTACACTCATGTACACCCATGTACACTGCTGTACACCCCCATGTACACCGCTGTACACCCATGTACACCGATGTACACCACTGTGTACCCGTGTACACCCATCTACACTGAAGTACACCCATGTACACCGCTGTACACCCATCTACACTGAAGTACACCCATGTACATCCATGTACACCACTGTACACCCATGTACACTGAAGTACACCCATGTACACCACTGTACACACATGTGCACTGCTGTACACACATGCACACGGCTGTACACCACTGTGCACCCATGTACACTGCTGTACACCCATGTACACTGCTGTACACCCATGTACACTGCTGTACACCCATGTACACTGCTGTACACCCATGTACACTGCTGTACACTGATGTACACTGCTGTACACCCATGTACACCCATGTACACTGCTGTACCATGCTGTACACCACTGTACACTGCTGTACACCGATGTACACTGAAGTACACCGCCGTATACCCACACTGATGTACACCCATGTACACCCATGTACACCACTGTACACCCATGTACACCGCTGTACACCCATGTACACCGCTGTACACCCATGTACACCGCTGTACATCCATGTACACTGCTGTGCACCCATGTACACCGCTGTACACCCATGTACACCGCTGTACACCCATGTACACCGCTGTACACCCATGTACACCGCTGTACACCCATGTACACTGCTGTACACTGAAGTACACCGCTGTACACCACTGTACACCCATGTACACTGAAGTACACCCATGTAAACTGAAGTACACCGCTGTACACCCATGTACACCGCTGTACACCCATGTACACTGCTGTGCACCCATGTACACCGCTGTACACCCATGTACACCGCTGTACACCCATGTACACCGCTGTACACCCATGTACACTGCTGTACACTGAAGTACACTGCTGTACACCACTGTACACCCATGTACACTGAAGTACACCCATGTAAACTGAAGTACACCACTGTACACCCATGTACACCGCTGTACACCCATGTACACCGCTGTACACCCATGTACACCGCTGTACACCCATGTACACCGCTGTACACCCATGTACACCGCTGTACACCCATGTACACCGCTGTACGCCTCTGTACACCCATGTACACTGCTGTACACTGCTGTACACCACTGTACACCCATGTACACTGCTGTACACTGAAGTACACCGCTGTACACCACTGTACACCCATGTACACTGAAGCACACCCATGTAAACTGAAGTACAGCAGTGTACACCCATGTACACTGCTGTACACCCATGTATACTGAAGTACACTGCTGTACACCAATGTACACTGCTGTACACCGAAGTACACTGATGTACACTGAAGTACACCGATGTACACTGATGTACACCCATGTACACAGCTGTACACCCATGTACACTGCTGTACACCGATGTACACCGATGTACACTGCTGTACACCCATGTACACTGAAGTACACCCATGTACACCGCTGTACACTGAAGTACACCGATGTACACCGATGTACACTGCTGTACACCCATGTACACCACTGTACACCCATGTACACCAATGTACACTGCTGTACACTCATGTACACTGCTGTACACCCATGTACACCGAAGTACACCGATGTACACCGATGTACACCACTGTACACCGATGTACACCACTGTACACCGATGTACACCACTGTACACCGATGTACACCACTGTACACCCATGTACACCACTGTACACCCATGTACACCACTGTACACCCATGTACCTTGTACACCACTGTACACCCATGTACACTGAAGTACACCGCTGTACACCACTGTACACCCATGTACACCGATGTACACTGAAGTACACCGATGTACACCGATGTACACCCATGTACACTGCTGTACACCCATGTACACTGCTGTACACCGATGTACACTGCTGTACACCCATGTACACTGCTGTACACCGATGTACACCCATGTACACCGATGTACACCCATGTACACTGCTGTACACCCGCTGTACACTGCTGTACACCCATGTACACCACTGTACACCCATGTACACTGAAGTACACCGATGTACACCGCTGTACACCCATGTACACTACTGTACACCAATGTACACTGCTGTACACCCATGTACACCGCTGTACACCACTGTACAACCATGTACACTGCTGTACAGCGATGTACACTGCTGTACACCCATGTACACCCATGTACACTACTGTACCATGCTGTACACCACTGTACACTGCTGTACACCCATGTACACCCATGTACACTACTGTACCATGCTGTACACCACTGTACACTGCTGTACACCCATGTACACTGAAGTACACTGCCGTATACCCACACTGATGTACACCGAAGTACACCAATGTACACTGCTGTACACCCATATACACTGAAGTACACCAATGTATACTGCTGTACAACCATGTACACTGCTGTACACCCATGTACACCGCTGTACACCCATGTACACTGCTGTACACCCATGTACACTGCTGCACACCGATGTACACTGCTGTACACCCATGTACACCGCTGTACACCCATGTACACTGCTGCACACCGATGTACACCCATGTACACTGCTGTACACCCATGTACACTGCTGTACACCCATGTACACTGCTGTACACCCATGTACACTGCTGTACACCCATGTACAGCGCTGTACACCCATGTACACTGCTGTACCATGCAGTACACCACTGTACACTGCTGTACACCAATGTACACCGATGTACACTGAAGTACACCGCTGTATACCCACACTGATGTACACATCTTTATACCTAGGTACACCCATGTACAACAGTGAACAGTAAAACAGACTCCTCTTTACCATGTCAAATGCATACCACAACCCTTTATGTGTACACCTGTACACCAATGTACTGTACCACTATCATAAAATTTTGGTCTTATTTCAAGCCTCATCTCGCAGTTTATGCTCCAGAAAGACTCATGGTAATACAGGTATGCTACCACAGAGTACTGATTATGTGTAATGTATACATACATCATATACAATTGCAATGTTAACAACAAATACTAATAGTTTTTTTAAAAATCAGAAACTGGATCTCCTTACCAAGATGGTGAGGGACCATTTTAAATAAATTCCAAACCATCAAATTGCTTTACTACAGACCTGTGTGTAGATAATACAGATAAAGTTTCAACATGTTGACTACAAACACTATAATGTATTGGTATTTGATATTTGTAATGTATTTTGCAGACTGGACTCACGGACGAAGTTGGAAACACATTTTAAAAGAACTGATAGTATTTGTTGGAGTGGCAGCATCAACTCTACCTGTTACTATTCCCAGACGTCTTGGGAGAATGATTGTGGAAATTTTGTTGTTTGTTTTAGTTTAACTGGAATCTCCGTGATCAATTCCGTGGACACGTCTAGGAGGCTAGAGGCATCCTTGTCTTCTAAATTGTTACTTGTAGGAAAGATAAAAACAGGTATCAGCTTATACTTGTAGTATGTATGTATGTTGTTACAGAGTGGAGAAGGAGTAAAGAAAGAGGGAACTCTGAAGTTCAAAGTTCCGAACTTTATTAGCAGCCAGCTTGTAATGCTGGAAATACTATTGTTGAGCTACAACTGCTGGTACTGCTCTCTCTCATAGGCCGGGAATGTTGCATGTGCATTAAATTTTTAGAATATTCAGTTATGAAACACATGTATTAGTGTGTGCTAGTAGTGATAGAGGCTATTGCTGTAACATAGATTCATCCTTTTTTGCTCCAGCACTAGTATTTATAGACTTCAGTGATGAGCCAATCACTATTAGTGTGATAGCCACATAGTTTTGCTCCACCCACCTGCACAAAATCAAATCAGCAATTTTGCAGTTGTGCATTGTGGCTAAACCGTGTAGAATTAACCGTGGCACCCTACAAAGCTATGGTTTGGCTACTGTCATGCTTATTGTAAACGTTCTATATTCATGGAGAGTTTGAATATCTTTGTTTTGTTTCTGTGACCCCAGTGGTATGCATGTCACATGTGTTTGTTTATGATTCAGAAGACATGACAAGATAGTCATCATTTTTCATTAATTGTAAAGTGCCTCTATACTTGCATACACAAGTAACTACAATTAAGACACAATTATACCTTGGTTGGTTTGTCATGGTGAATAAATTTTTTATTTTACATTATTGGTTTCCTGTTTTGTTTTTTATATCTAGTCTGTGGTATCACTTCAAAATTTTAAAATGTTAGTATTTTGCCAAAAAACTGCAGACATGTCTGTTCTATGCGGTAACTTTGTTGAAACATTGTGCTTGTTTCGTAGATCATTCATTGCCTATGAAAATTTCATTTATGTGAGTACACAGGTGAAGTAAAAGTTCCTATGTCACAGAGCATTAGGAAAGGATGAAGAAGTAAAAAACAATTTATGGTGTAGTAAATATGCTTTGACTTCTAATTAACGCACTTCAGCGACTAATTTAAATTAAAGGAATTTTTATTATGTTTTGGTGGTTTGATTATTTCTTGTCCATTTTAAACAGGTGTGGCACACATCCATAACTGTAAACATGTTTGCTGTATTATTATTATTGGAAGAAATTGTGGCACCTACTGTCTTCAGGGTGATAATTCCAGGTCTGACGATGTTAGTGGCGTAGCCAGACCCAGGCAAGCCAGGGCATTGCCTGGACATCAAGTCACATCAACTACCCAGAGTAATTAGGAGGTGGGCTGAATCACTGATGAACAATCGCTTAATTGTGACTAATAGTTAACACAACTTACTGAGTGTCCACTTTGCCAATGCTTTCTTTCTGGCTGGCCAGCAGTAACTGGGTTTCCCCCTGGGGTTATACTGTAAATTATTTGATTGTGGTATTAATGACTAATGAAAAGTATTAAATAGAAACGAGATCACATGATTAAAATGCAGTCAGCATCGTGACAAGGACTAATGACAGAATTTTTTCTACACAGATATGGACAGTGTGCCTTCGTTGTTTGTGGTGAAGTGTTGCACTGTGTGATGAAAGCCTTGATGAAATGTGAAGTTATAAAATGTGGGAACCCGTTAAAGCTGTGTGTATGGATACTGGAGCTTAGACTGATAGTTCAGATGGTATAGAGTACTTGTTTATAGTCAGCATTTATTTCTTTTTCCTGTTTGTAGACTGATTATCTCCAGTTTAAAGTCATCTTGTGATTCGGGTAGTGCTTTCATTCAAATTCCTTGCTAGTCTGGTATCAAGACACCACTGTATGTATGTGATAAGAAGACAATAGCTAGCTAGCTAGTGGTCGCAATTAGTAAGGTTATTATCTTACATACATGCAGTTAGTGTAGGTAGACTATATATGTAGGTAGTGATGCATGCACAACACATTTTAAAATGTGTATTGATGTCCATATGAAGATGGCATGTGTATGTGTATTCCATGGAGCTGAAAGGCGTGCCTGCCCAGTGCCTGAGCATGGCAAAAAAGTCTGGCTATGCCACTGGATAATATCCTTGGAGACCGACATGATTTTGAGTTACAGTGTTAGGTAAGTATTATGTGAGTAGTAGATTCATCCAGTAGCAAAACATTAGTTGAGTTGATTGTGAATACTGATATATTTAGTGAACTAGCTATTGGTGCTAACGTCATCAAAAGTAACAGGATTTTGATCAATGTAAGAATTCTCTCAAACGTCTCCTACCTATCATAAAAGTAAACAAAATATTAAGTTAAACGGGAGCAGCAAATATAATAGTGCATATTTGGGCCTTTTGTAAACGCTTGTGTAGCCCATTAGTCCTCTTTAATATTATGAACTCTTGGTACTATTCAAGTTGCACATAATTATAGTGTTGGCAGGGCTTCCCAGAGAAATTAAGGGGCCCAGGGCAATGAATTAAATTGGGGCCCCAGAGGCAAGGAAGTTTCCATTCTGAATCACAACTTTACCCAAGCTGTAAGTTGAAGACCAAAAAAAAAAAAAAAAAAAAAGGTCATGACCTGCTAAAAATGACAATAGCTACCCATCACCAACCATATCTCCTTATCTATAAGCTTACTACACTGCTCCTCTGAAGAATACTGTGACTGCTCTATTAGAGTATTTAGATCTGACTGCTCTATTAGAGTATATCGATCTTTTAAACAAGTATTCAAGGGGCCCTTCATGGGGCCTCCTGGGGCCCCTTTCAGGCTGGGGCCCGGGGCAAACTTCCCCAGTTGCCCCCCCCTGTGGGCGGCCCTGAGTGTTGGGAATAGATTTTTCTTCAACAGGGTTATGTGTATGTGTGCTTCTGTGTTTAAATGAATATCATTAGCATTGCCAATTATGGTTGCTAAGTGATAACACACAATGAATATGTTACACAGTAAGTTTAATTCAATTCATTGTCCATGCAGGGTAATTTTTTGCAAAAATTCTGTTTGTGGATGTCATTCAATTCCACAGTAAAAGCATGTAACCATAAGTCATATGCAGGCACATACATTGCATGTGCAAAACTACTACTCTCTTTTATACTGTACACGTACAGTTCCTTATTGTATGTTAGTTGACACATTTGCCACAGTTATCTCATATTAGGTAGGCATAGACATCTTGTGTGCTGTACAGATTTAAATATCACATATAATAAATAAATAAAAATTATACCTCTGTCTTGAATTATGATAGGTAACATTTAAATCTTATTATAATAATTTACCTACAGTCTAACATATCATACAGTATGACATATCGAAATACTGTCATAAATTATTTCCTATTATGTTATACAGTATATAGGACTTCTATAGTCTGACATATCTTGTAAATCCATCGTATAGTGTGATGGATGACATATCATACAGTAGGACATATTAGCTTTATGTTGCACAGAAGGACCCCTAGTCTGACATGTCTTACATCTGTTCTGCAGTCTGATAGGTGACATATAATACAGTACAACATATCAGCCATCTTGTATGTAGGAAATACTGTGAAAAAGGTCATATTTCCTATATGCTACACAGAGGTCATCTAGTCTGACATGTCCAACTGTTCTGCAGTGTGATAGGTGATATTTCATATAATACAACATATTAGCTGTCACATACAGTATGTAGTGATAAAGGTCTATATGTTGTACAGAAGGATCTCTAGTCTGACATATCCTGCAGTGTGATAGGTGACATTTCGTATAGTAGAAAGTATTATCTGGCACATACATAGGAAATACTATGAAAAGTTCCATATTTCCCGTATGTTGTTCAGAAAGACCTCTAGTCTGACATGTCCTATATATACCTGTCTTGAAGTGTGATAGGTGACATCAGTAATACCAAGAGTACATAATATATATATATATATATATATTTAGGAGAGTATCCAATGCTGTATTGCCCCTTCAAAATGCACTGCGTAATAATGTTACGCAATAGTCATCATCACCAAAAGTGTTAACTTACTTCAAGAGCTATAAGGGCCTTGAAGTGCTTGCAGGTCTTCCCTTTGGTATATCAACGCCTATCAACAAGTCTTTCATGGAAAAGCCATGTGTTGGAGTTTACTGAAATTATACTAAAATATTAAGATATGTTACACAATGTTGCACAATTATTACGCAGTGTGTTTTGAAGGGGTAATACAGGCATTGGATACTCTCCTAAATATATATATTATGAACTCTTGGTAATACAGTATGACATATCAGCTCTCACATATGTAGGAAATACTATGAATAAGGTCATATTTCCCATATGTTGCACAGAAGAACCTCTAGTCTGACATATCCTACACTAGTCTTGCTGCATGATAGATGACATTTCATACAGCATGACACATTATCTAACACATATGTGGAAAACGCTAAAGGAAACATCATATTTCCTATATGATGAACAGGTGGACAGACCAGTCGGCCTGTCCTACACCTATCCTTCAGTTCTGTAAGTGTGGGATAGACGGATATTTGTCCAGTGGTATTGACTGTCCTAAATTACAACCAGCAGATGTTAAGCTTAAGAACTATTCACAAGACGAAATTCCCATTTTGGGAAAGTACAAAGTCCAAGTGCAGTGCCAGGGAAAGTCTGCTAATCTATTTGTAGTTGTTTCCAAGGGAAACAGACAAAACATATTAGGAAGAACTTGGATTGATTCCTTGAAACTAGACCTTAACAAGATTTATCACATGACTACTGTTGGAACCACCAATCCTACCCACAGTACTTTTGATGCCTCACTTAACTGTTACTCAAACCATAGGCGGTGAAGACGGGGGGGCCAGGGGTCCAAAAATGCATTTTACAGAGGGTTGATCACTCCCAATAGCAACTCCAATTGTGGTGGTACCTAAGCCATCCAAGGTAGTAAGAATTTGTGGTGATTTCAGCATTACAATTAATCCTCAACTTAATATCAACTAGTACCCATTGCCAAGACCTGAAGAATTATTTGCTGCCTTAAATGGAGGTCAACAATTCACAAATCTCGACTTCTCAGAAGCCTATCTCCATCTAGAACTAGATGAAAAGACTCAACAGTTCATGGTTATCAATACACATAAGGGTCTATTCAAATATACCCGCCTTCCTTTTGGTACTGCAGCAGCCCCTGCAGTGTTTCAGCAAACTATGGATACTGTGCTGCAAGGCTTACCTGGCGTGGTGTGTTACCTTGACGACATCATTGTCACGGGCAAAAACAAAGCAGAGCACTTGAAAGAGTACTGAGTAGAATTCAAGAATATGGTTTTCGTATACGCAAAGAAAAATGCTACTTTCTGCAGGATTCTGTTAAATATTTGAACCATTTTGTTGACAAAAATGGAATCCAAATGCATCCTAAGGAAATTAAAGCCATTGTTGAGATGCCCCAGCCAAAGAATTTGACTGAGCTAAGAGTGTTCCTTGGCATAGTGAACCACTACGGCAAGTCTTTACCAAGACTCTCAAATATGTGCTCCCCCCTTAATTGTTTGCTTCAGAAATCAGTGAAGTGGAAGTGGACCCAGGAATGTAAGAAAGCTGTTCAGCAAATTAAGGAAACACTAACCTCATCTGAAGCATTGGTTCATTACAACCCAGTCCTTCCTCTTTTCTTGGCCGCAGATGCATCCTCAGTAGGCATTGGTGCTGTACTTTTCATCATTTGAAGATGGTACTGAGAAAGTTATTGCACATACTTTGAAAACACTCACACCTACAGAAGAAATTATTCTCAAATTGAATGAGAAGCCCTTGCTTTGATTTATGAAGTATGAAAATTTCACCAGTATTTATGGGGCAGAGATTTTACTCTACAAACTGATCACAAGCTCCTAACAACCATTTTCGGCAAAAAGAAGGGCATACCTCCACTACAGTAGGATGTCTTCAAAGTAGGCATTGTTACTAATGTGCTATTCATTTTCTCAATTGAATACAAAAGCACCAAAGTACTTGGAAATGCTGATAGACTTTCACGCTTGCCAACTGGACCAGATCTCTCTTTTGATAGACAGAATCATGGAAACATAAATATCATTGAGTTGGTACATGCAGAGAAACTTGACAACTTACCTGTCAAAGCTAGTGATATTGCTGTAGAAACCAGTAAGGATCCAGTCCTTAAGTAAGTGAAGCATTTCATTCTAAAGAGATGGCCAAAACAAGCCCCCAAACAGGCCCTTCTTCCTTACGTTTGCTGCAGAAATGACTTAACTATTCAAAATGGTTGTATTATCTGTGGTATCCGAGTTGTTATTCCTCACATTTTTCAGTCAAAACTTCTACATCAACTCCATGAGACACATCCTGGAGAAGTCTACATGAAAGCACTGCCTTGTTCTCACATGTGGTGGCCAAAATTAGATGAACAAATTGAAGAATTTAGTGACAGTTGTAAACCATGTGCTGAGATGGCCAAAGATCCAGCAAAAACATCACACCACAAATGGGAATTTCCTGAGAGGCCATGGAAACGACTTCATATTGATTTTGCTGGTCTATTTCTTAATTATACGTGGTTCATAATGGTAGATGCTCATTCACAAAGGCCAATTGTAATTCCTACTAAAGATACCAGTGCTGAGAATATGGTTGAAATGATGTTGGACACCTTCACTACTCACGAACTATGTGAACAGATTGTGTCAGTTAACGGAAGTCAGTTTACATCTGAAGTCTTTCAAAATTTTTGCAAACTAAGAGAATACAGCGTACTCTTAAAGCTCCATACCATCCCCAGTTAAATGGAGAAGCAGAGAGATTTGTACAAACATTAAAATCATCTCTAAAAAAGTGTATGTTGAGTGGAGAGAAGCTGAAAACAGCCTTAAGAAACTTTCTGGCCAGATACAGAATAACTCCTCACAGTACAACTGGCATTGCTTCATGTGAACTTTTGCTCAAGCGTCACCTGAGAACAATGCTTGACTAACTTCAACCAACCTCAATAGATGTTCAGAAAGGCAAGAGTCACATGGATGTAAAGAAGCCTGTCACCTTTACAGAAGGGGAGAAAGTATGGGCAGGAAACTACTGACATGGTCGTAAGCGGGTGCCAGGAGAAATACTTGGTAAGATTGGCACAACTATGTACCGAGTCAAAGTTAAGCAAGGGGTATGGAGATGTCATGCTCATCAGCTACATACAAACAAGACTGAGTTTAATGGCAAAACAACTGAAGATCAATCCACAGAACTGACAACTAGTAATAAGGTTGCCAACTGATAACCACGATGAAATAGGAAGCCCACAGAGATGCCTAATGCTCCAATTTAAGCAAGGAGGAGTGTAGTGTCCGGAACTTGATATATGATTCATTATAATTTATTAATCATTGTAATCACATGACTTTTAGGTTAGCTTTTGAGTTGATCACTGTAACTTGTGTGTTTGTAAGCTGTGTTGTTTTCTATTGATTGAACATTGATTGCTAATAAAATCTATTGTCTATTTTACCGATATAACAGCTAACAAGCTGGAATTCTATACCTTTAAACACTACACACCCAAGCTATAGCAGCAATGGGAGATCCAGAATGGGGAGTTTTGGGTAAATGCCCCCTCCCACTATGGAAGAGCCATACTTACTCAGCCGTTTCTTTTGATAGAAATACTATACACACTGTTGGACAAAAATCAATTATATAACTCATGAAAACTGCCATTTATTGCAAACTCACCTGAAACCAAGGTTAAAACAGCTCACATTATGTCATCCAACACCTTTGTATGCACTAAGTTCCTCTAAAAATAAGTATTGTTTTGATGGTATTTAAGATTTTATAGCCTTTTCAACCATCTGAAAATGCCATTATGACAAAAACCAACTTGCTAAGTAGTCATCATTCCTGGTTAAAAAACACAGCTACTAACAAGAGAATCTGCTCTCTCCAACCACTTGCAACTTAACCTGTTTGTGCCCCTCCCCTTGCCAGCTCCTGGATCCATCCCTGAGCAGTACAAGGTCAGTAGGTCATCTTATGCAGTTTTCCATTTAATGTTAGAATGTCTGAAAAACTCCACTAATGAAGCATGTTCTATTAGAGAATACTTGACTGCTCTATTAGAGTAATTACCTGACTGCTCTATTAGAGTATATCCATCTTTTAAAAGAGGGTTTATATTACTTCTGTAAATCCTTCCCTGAGTGATTCATGCAAGCTTTATCAATTGTTGTGCTGTGCCATACACTATTACTCACTCATTTTGTCCTGCCACACTAAATAGTGTCTTTATAGGGTAAGATCTGCCTAATGACACCGCTTTACAACATTTCTCAGTTTTAGCTGTAAGCCTTCTACTCCAACACGCCAGCTTCCTTTTGGCCTTTGTCTTTTCACAAGATTGCCTTTAACTGGCAGAGTTCGGGTATCATTCTTTTCACCTTATTTCATATCCCTATAGAACTTAGATAAAAAATGGTAACCAAAAAGATGGAAAAAGTGCAATCTTGATTGGGGATCGAACTCAGGATCCCAGTGTGATAGCCCAGAGTGCTACAGAATGTGTTACCGCTGCTAGCTCTCTTGCTTCTTTTCTATCTTATAAATGTGACTCACGAAGGAAGTTGTATATAGTAAGAAGAACCTAATCCTGAAAGTGAAGAAGAAACCAAAGCTGAACTGTAACCCTAACCCTAATAATACTAGATCATCCCCTAAAGTCGACTACTCGCGGCAACTACTAGACGCGTGCCCTAAAGTCGAAGAGATAGAAAGCAACAACTACAGTAGGAAGTCTGGATGCTTTTGAGCTGAATATTACGTAAGAGTTATGGAAGGTGGTGAAAAGAGTAAAATCCGGCTGTGTGGTACTCTGTTCATTCATAAAACAAACAATTCCTCTACCTCAAAGCGTCTTCTCAGCTTCTCTAAGGTATGGTTCCCAATGAAAAAATCGACTTTCTCCAAACACTTTCTTTATTACTGCAGAATACTTAGCTAGTTCTACTGATATTTGAACCACTACAAATCAGAAGCCACGAGTCTTTTAGATTGAGAAATTGCCACATCGTATTTTCGCTTTTTTCGATACAAAGCCACTCATTTGTGGAATTCCTTGTCATCTGATATCAAAGAACTTCATTTATTTAGGGAGTTTCATGACTGCGATAAGCTATTTTTTGTCAACTACGTAATTCAGAGTTATTTGTGTACTTGTATGTGTGAGTGGTGTAATGTATGCTATTGTCTTGCTTTGCGTTTATCTCGAGGGATCCGACACCACCCAAAATACGCGTGTAGGATTCCGAATCTCACCATTTTTCTGCTAAGATTCCGGATTCAGACCAAAGATTCTAGATTCCAAATTTGGAAATTTACATAGCTAGCAGCACATATATTAAAATTTTTGTGCATTCAGCTGGCTTCCAGGCTAATTGGATTATTGGCGAGGCCTGTACAAAAACGTCGAGACATGTGCACCATGCTCACGAGATTAAGCTGATTGCAACACAGCACACGAGATAATATACAGTATAATTTACTAGAAATATACGGAAATAATCGGACTAATAGAACATTTGTCGAGATTCCAGATTCCAAATTCTTGCCCAGTTTAGGCCAATGAAACTTGATTACCAGTTTCTCGCTCAAATTTTTGAAAATTTGATGAGGGCGGGCGGTTATTATTCATTATTCATTATTTTCCAAAAGCACAACACACATCCCAATCATGAAGATTTCTACCAAAAAAGTGAGATCTACATAGCTAAAATACGTTACTAATCCATACAACAAATGATTTTTCCATTAGAGTATAGCTGATTGCTCCATTAGAGTAAAAGTGACTGCTCTATTAGAGTATTTCAATCTGAAATACCAATAATGAAATTCCGTGCGGGTGTATCAAAAGCATGCGGGCGATGACGCGAAACTGCTAATCAAGTTTCATTGGCCTTATAGATTCCATTGTTGATTTGTGTTGGATTCCAATTGGTGTCGGGAATCGCTCTTTTCACAACTGTTCATGACATTACGTCACTTAACTACAAGCGCCTGATGCCACAAAGGAAGGTAAATTAGCGGCTAACATCACGTGACCTATAAAAGGTTACGTAATGACCTTCAACAAGGCATTGCGCTGAAGCCTGATAGGCCTCTTACAGTACGAAATTTTTCAACGTCTTATATAGCGAAACATGAGAGAACCGATGGTGGGAGTTTGATATGATCGTCAGCAGAACGTTTTAGTGTACTGATTAGTTACACGGTATTGTTAATATTCCAAATAAAGCTCACTTCTATGATGGCTTTGATAACAGGAAGGTGAGTTATGCTGAAGAAATTTAGTCTTATTACCATCACACTTTATTTGCTTCAATGCACGTGCT
The DNA here is from genome assembly GCF_963678975.1 of Dysidea avara. Taxonomy (NCBI): domain Eukaryota; kingdom Metazoa; phylum Porifera; class Demospongiae; order Dictyoceratida; family Dysideidae; genus Dysidea; species Dysidea avara. Next base: position 32,438,156 of record NC_089273.1, read on the forward strand.
TGTTTAATTTTCCGCGGGTCTATGTCCATAGGGGCATTGATTGTAATGATGAGAGATAGTAACACAAGTAAGTAGTGTGCTATTCGTATATGTTAATGATATAGCTATATTATAATGCCATACCTTGTCCAATATCAATTTTTATGCATGTTTATGGTCCGCCTAGATGCAACTGGAAATAGTGGGGGCCAAAACTGTTGGTGTCATGGTTAATTTGGCAAATCCTTTAAACAGTGTATGCACATTTTTCAGGGTTATGTATTATAGTGTGTGCATAATCCTGATTTGATATGGATAGCATTCCTTCATCCATGTGTATTGTAATGATAGAGAGTGGCAATAGTAAATACGGGACAGAGTGCATGGGATGGAAATCGTAGTTACATGTACATGGCCAGGAATAGAAGGTGTCAACCATTCAACAAATTTCAATACCATATAGCAGAGTAATGTTTAATAGTACCACTGTATAGCAGGTATTTAATTTATACTCCAACAGAAAACTAATTATTTGTGAATGCTTCAGCAATTTGGTAAATTTGAAATCAGTGCTATAGGACTTAGAGGCAGGGTTCAGGGGTATTGCATTACCACAGTAATGCGATTATTACGTTTTGAGTAATTAATGTATTACATGACAAATCCAGGTATTTCCTGTGCTTGCATACAGCACTTTAATTTGTACCATAAAGAAAGTTTTGCAGTTAAGGTTTACTGAGACTATTCATGGTGAAAGTTTTATGGTAAAGCTTAAACATAGCTTTGTAGTAGAGTAAGTCGCCAATTATCGGCACCATTTCATTGCGCAATTGTAATTCCTTAATTCAATGGCATATGAACTTCTGGTTTGAACCATTTAACAGAGCAGTCCTTTGTCTCTTAGCGCACCAAATTTTAATTATCTCACGTGAGTGAACATCTTGTTATGAGGAAAAATGCAATGCCTATCATGTGCCAAATATCAGCATGGGATACCTATTATTGGCAACTGTATTTCTGTGATTGACCAATTATCAGCACGATATGTGATTTTATATGTAACTTCATGAAGGCTTGTCAGTTCCTTGTGAACTTTTTATGGAAGGTGCAGTCCTAGGATAACTCCATTTCACAGAAGTTTTACGAAGATGAGGCCAGCCATTCAGGAGATATTCAGGTTAGATGTAAAAGCATACTGGTTTCCAATATAATATTATTTTTATGCAATTCTATGCTTAACCAGAATGGCTTGTATAGCTCTTTAACAACAATAATCACCGAATGAAAACGATTGTAAGAAATGTTTTAGAGGATACAACAGCCCATTGTGAAACTTGGTAGCCTCCATATACCCTGTAGCCTCTATAGTTTACAAGTGCTGATAATTGGCTACTTGGTAACACTACACTGCAAAAATATTTATTTAGCAGGGAAACTTTTGCTGTTTGCTTTGAAACCATGAAGAATGCGAAATTTTCCCTGTTTATGGTAGTTCACGTTTAACACATAATTTAACAGATTTGACAAAACAATTAAGTGAATCCTCAAGGGGTTGCCAACCCAAAATCATGTACAAGGGTCCCAATATTCAAAAATATTTCACGTGCATTAACAATAGACCGTATTCCAAATAACGTCACACAAACTTTCTATTTGGGGGATTCTTATATTTTCAAGTATTGTCACCAATGGCGATTGAGATTTCGAAGATTGATATGTAGGCTAACAAACTAGATATCGAGGCAAAATTACCAGGTTTGGTTATTACAGCAAAGAAACAAAAGTTTTTCTTCTAAACTTGGAAAACCAGCTGAAAATTTCTATCCCGGCATTATAGAATAGATTTTATACCCTTATAACTGTACCTGCTAGTTTTAGGTCAATATCTTCTTCCAGGATTGAATAGTGATTTGAATCTTATTAAGCCCCATTGGAACTCTCACTCGAAAATGTTAGAATACCCCAAATAGCCGCAGCCATTTTATTTCATGACGTCATTTGGAATACTGTCTATTTGATAAATATTGGTGAATATGCTAAAATTTTCATCAGAGATGTTTTCACTTCTGCTTGACCACTGGAGCCTGACAGGAGCACAATTTTGACAGGAGCACAATCTGGACAGAAACATCTAGCAGTTATTTACTCCAAATAGTCATTGCAGCTACTTATAGTCATCGATCATAGTCACCACGACAAGTCATTAATTAACAAATACAGTAATAGTTATGTAAATCCACTTGTACCCATTGTGAACCAACAGAAATGAAAGTATCCGATTGTGTAGATAATCCAGCTTTTAAAACTTTTAATGGATTTCTCGGATAGTGTAAAGAAGTCCCATGTTGTTGGAAACCCCTCATCGTAATCTTGACAATAGCACAGCTCATTTCAGCGAGTATTTCATTGGATGGTATGCTAATTCTCAAAATCACCTATTTAAAGCAACCACCTGCTTATTAAGGCCAAAAAAATCTTAGTCTCGTCTTAGATAAGTTCCACTGTGGTTCCACTGTACAGTGGAACCTAAGAAAAGGAAAAACACAATTACAAACTACATTATCTTACATCCCATTAGCATAATTAGTGTTATACATGTACTGTTACGTAGAACGAACTTTAAGTAGCAAGTACATTATTACAATCCTTGACAGTAACATTACAATACTTGACACTAATATTACAATCCTTGATGCAGTCCTTGACACTAATATTACAATCCTTGACATTGTCGTTCCTTACAACGCTGCTTTCTCTTACCTGGGCCTCCAAATTTTTTCTTATCCACACAGTTGACACATTTCCCGCAGTCAGTTGCTAGGCATCCAGTGCATTGACCACAAATATGTTTTCCTTTTCCTCCTATACATGTATATAAAGGTAAAGATATATCATCACTGAGGTCATCAGTGCATACCTATTTTAGTTCCAGCTGTAACAATACTTGGCTCTTGCAACTCCTGTCCCATTTGTATTGCTTCCTGTCTATTTAATCCCTCTTGAGCCATTTCTTCTTCTTGCACTATTGCTGGTTGTGCTGCTTTCTGTTTCGCTAATCTTGCTACCTGCATGGAAAAAAGCACAAAGCTTAACATTCTCAAATGAATGTCATATGGCCAGTAATACCTTCTTCTTTTCTGCTTTCAAACCAACTCTTTGTTTCACTTTTGATTGCTTAGCACGCTTGCATCTGGGCAGTGTTGAGCACTGAAGTGTTGTTCTTGCTCGTTTAATCTTCCTCCGTGAGATAATTACTGAAGTATCCCCTCTTCTACGGCAAAGCAGCCCTTCTTTTTTAGGCATTTTACTTTGGGTTTCCTCATACAATTTTTTCAAACACTGGTTAAAATTGACCAGGACATCAATGTTATCCATGCTGTATGTCAAAATTTCCAGTTGTTTTAACATCTGGCGTGCTTTCACTGATTCAGTTTTGAGCAGTCTTTTGATTCCCCCCTAAAGGACAAAGTACAATCAATTGGCTAAATTGAGATATGCTTTGCACACAGTCACGCATAATGTACACTTTACTCACAGGTCATCTACAGAAACATTACAATCATTTTTGCATGCAATAACACATTATGCTGGATTTTGTCACAAGAAAGAAAGTACTCGTCATTAGCGAGACCTACATACTAGACATGGTCACTATAATGAAGTAGTCTTAGGTCATGAAACACACCTTAGCTGTGTTTGCAATTGGGCTACTTCTATAGTGAGGAGGTCTTATTGATGAGGACATGAAGTAGACCTCAGCTATATATGTTTGGAACCTACTTAATACAAGGTGATCTTTTCAAAAGGTCATGAAATGTGACCATGCAGGCCTGCGAAAACAGAACATGTGGGTACATAAAATTTTCCTACTGTTTCAAACTTTCGTCCATTATCTTTTATGCCACTGTGCTATGGTAATACAATTTTTAGCCTGCATTAAACATTTGATTGACTTTATAATAAAAGTTACAGAATGCAAATATATTCTATTCAATCACTGAGATATGACCTGTTATGTGATAGGGTGTAGTTTGTGCCCACATGTCTTGTTTTTGCAGGCCCAGTCAAAAATAATAAATATTTTGTGGGCAATATTACCAATTCAATTTTTTTTTTGCAGATTTGCAAACAATAAATTATGTATTACACTATATAATTATTGTGGAGGTCTAAGGATAAAAATTTTCTCTGATAACCTTTTGCTGTTTGCTGTTAGGCTATACGGTATACCATAGCTATATTTGGGACTTACTTAACATAGTCACTATAATGAAGTGGTCTTATTGATAAGGTCATGAAGTAGACCTTAGCTATGTTTGTGACATACACCAAAGTCTTGAGTCAAACGACTTGAGCTTAAGGACTTATATATTAATGCTATCCCACTAGAGACTTGTGAGGAGGCTAAAGCCTGTGAATACAGAGAGTCAGAAACATGTAACTGACTTGCTTATGATCATACAGTCTCAAACACATTTCAAATATGTGGCTCATGCACTCAATGGCATTCTGGGTTGTTGTCATCTCTGTAGTTTAACTGTCAGATTGTGCAGTGAATTATAGTCGAACCTGCATTTAACACACACTTTGGGACCAAATGATTTTGATGAAATTTTACTATTATTGTGCCATGCTCTTTTCTAGAGGGAAAATTGCATTGACAAAGGTCTATATAGGGACCTCAGCAGCTGTTTCCATGTCCTGAATGAGGAGGCCAATGTCTTTTACAGACAGGAAAGTTTCACTGTACTTACAATACAAATTGGCTGATACATGGCAACTCGCAGAGGTTTCTGGATTACACAATGTTACCATTGGTATGACTATAACATAGCCAGTGAGGGTGAACAGTTACATAACTACCATGTATTTTCAGCAGGTTTTTTTATTTTTTTTACAGCAAGTAAATATATGTATGTGGTGGATATATAAAATGTAGGGCTGGGAGATTATATCAATTGTGGGATTAATTGTAAATGTCTCTGAACATCATGATGTTGATAAATATAACCATGATATTGTGATATCACAAGTAAATATGTGTTAATGAATTGAAAATCATGGCACACACTTTGTATGTGAAAGAACATGGTCCAGAAAGCAAGCCTACACTTCTGAGAGTTCATTGTGTGAATAAATCTTACGACATAGTTAAAAGTCCACCTACTAGAAACCATTGAATTTCTAAGGATACTTTATTCGTTACTATTAAACTGTAACTGTGCATGATTTTAATTGTGCTGAACATGGCCGTGTATAGCTAAAATAATAATTTCATGCTATTGATACATGTGAGTTATAACATCATGATAGTTATTACAATTGTGATGTTACATTCTACAATCGTGAAAGTAACAAAATTTCACAATTGCTCAGTCCTAATAAATTGAAGCTTTCGACAAATCAGGCTAATTTTTATCCTTTCCATTTCAAACATTCAATTACTATACTGCATACAAAACTACAAGTATTAAACTAGAAGACAGTGTTTGTAATAAAACTATTATATATAAGACAGCCAAGTACAGCCACTAATACTAACAGATACTATCAGGTTAATTATTCAGGACAATGTTTAGGTACATAAACACAGATGTTCATTGTTGGCTAGTATAAACATACATCATAGTATACATGTCATGTAATGTTGAGTGTGTATATATATGTGTGTGAACACGTACTTGAGATTTCTGAATATTGGCAGGTGTACTACACTGGTTGTCACTGATGGAGATTAAAGTGGCATCAGTTTCCTCAACCATTTGCACCTGCTGCTCTCCACTGTCTCCACTATCACCATAGTAATGCATAATGGCATCATTGTCAGCTTGAAGGTAAGGACTTTCCCTGTAACTCTTTGGTAGGGCATTCCAACCCCATTCTGCTCTCAAGCTAATAACTGCAAACATATGTTTGCAGGGCAGGTGCCATCGTATCCAATCTTTGCATGTACAAGAGGGTTGCAAAAAATTTACTGTGTGTTTAAAGGTATCCAATTTCTTAATTTTAAATATTCCATCTTCATCACTTAAGACAATGTCCTCATCATCATATCGATTTGACCTAGCTTTTCTTTCTAAGCAATGTAGAACAACTGACCGTGGCTTGCCATGCAGGTAATTTGGGACGACATCATTGTATTCTCTATACATTGGTGAGCCTTTTAGATTCTGAAGGACATAGTTCCTGTGTAAGTCAGGTAAAAAGCGGTCTGACAGCTGTGTAACTAAAGCGGATAAGGTGAATGATTTCCTCCTTGGCATGAATTTATATTTGAACAGTTTGTTCATGGCCTCAGTTCCATTGTTAGTATCTACAGCTGCATAGAAGTTGTGATCTCGAAATGCCCGAGCCCAACGCTACAAATTAAAGAAGATATAATAAGCACAAGATTCCACAACATACGCACAGTTAGGGCTGGGGGATAGTATGAACATATCAGAATATCAGGATGGTATTGCTATCGTGTATCACCTATCATTTGAAAAATTACTATTAGACAGTAATTAAAATGTAAAAAAAATAAAATATTGAAATATTCATGCAAAACTATTGTAAAAATAATATTTGGGAACACAAACCAGGGTAAAAAGCCTGTTTAGTCTCCTAGACAAAAACATATCCATAAGTACATCTCTCCTTGCATATCTCTGTGAAGGTAATAAGTGGATTTTCACTATTCGTTATACTATCGTCTATCGCGAAGAGCATCTTACTATGAAAAATTCACTATCACTCAGCCCTAGCACAAATACCATACATAATTACTGTTCCTCAACAACCCTACACTCTTCAATAGAATACATACCTCATTAATACACCACACTTACATCAACTATAGATTATTAATTTAACATACTGTACCTGCCATATGCCATTTGCAAGCAATATTACTACTACAGAATACACTTGCACAGAAATGCAAATTATTTATATTAAACATGACTATGTCTACAGTAGCATATTTTGTGCTATTTAGTTCAAGAATATTGCATAGCTTTAGACTGAGCCAGAAAATATGGTGAGCACTTGTTATACCTATGCAATACCCTAACTCATAATCTTAGTTGGTAGATCTGCATTAATATAAATTATGATGACCTGTATACATGCATGCAGTGGTGACTACAATAGTGTAGATGTTTAAGGCCGACATTCCCTTTGTGCAATAAAACTTAGGAACATTTCACCAAAAAAGCATCCTGAAAATGTTATTTGTTTGTGCCAACAATTACCATCCATCCTACTTAGTTTCACACTCCCATCACTGTACCTACCATTCCACATGTGACTTGTTATAGAGGTTAAGCTCACCTTGGGGGAATTAAGCCATGAGCCCACCAACCAATTACGGACATTTTCATGCTGTTTCCACACAGTAGACTTCTGTAGTTTCTCCAATGACTGTTTGTAGTGGAAGTCACAAGCTAATTCACTAGCAGAAGGAGCCCATGCACAATCACGTAGCAGTGACAATAACTGCTCTCTTTCATCTACACTGAGACCATTCTTGTGATCTTGAATCCAACGGGTCCACACCTGTTCACGGTGAAAGTCACACCCGTACACTGTAACACCAGGGAATGTTTGCTCTAATGCTGAGATCTCAGCTTCTGAAAAATCGGACATAAAAAATGGAGGATTCCATTCAAGGTTCCACGAACGAAGGACTAACAGTGCTTCTTTAATAGATACAGCACATTCAGACTGCACAATGAAGTCAGCAACAACACAATATCCAACGTTGGTTCTGACACACACAAAGAACAGTGGCAGCTCATATCTCATGGTTTTGTATGTTGCATCAATCAGGGAAATATCGTTTCCATACCTAATCAGCAATTCTTGCTGCCAAGCTACCTGATGAACCCACAATAATGATTCACTGGCATTAGGATCATCTTGTGACTGTTGGTCACTACATGGTCTGAAGAAAAACTTTTCGTTCTGTTTTTCATTTCTCCATCGAGCAACCAGTTCTTGTAGATTTACCTGATCTAGCTTTGAGAATTGCAAACCAAGCCTGGCCTTGTACTTGTGGTTTCGTATGTCAGTTGGTGTAGGGTAGTATGCACGGTTGGTTTTGTCAGGTAGCTGATCCCTAAATTCTGCTTTCACAAACTACTCCAGATAGCGTTGGACTTCTGCAACATCTGAATATCCTTCCTTCACTAATTCTTCAATTTTTGCTGCTACCACTGGACTGACCTTCTGCACCACTCCTGCAATAGGTCCAATGAAATGTTTCTGGTGTGCTTCATTTGTTGGTAGGGAGACATAAAACCTTCTAACACTTTCAATGTTAGTACCTTCTGCAAGTAGGTCCAATGAAATGTTTCTGGTGTGCTTCATTTGTTGGTAGGGAGACATAAAACCTTCTAACACTTTCAATGTCAGTACCTTCTGCAAGTGCACTCTTAAGAGAGTGTAATTTGTCTTCCTTTACTTTCCGCATTGCCCTAGCAGACAACCCATCAAGTTCAACACAAAACTGTGGAAATACTTTAAATTCTTTTATGACTACATGTGCTGGACAACCAAACTTGCGAGTCGATTGCAAGCAAACTCTATCAGACTTGCGTTCATACTTTTTAAAGTAATGCCTACCATGCTGGCAATCTAAATACTGAGTCCTCACTATTGTAAAGGGTGTATTATTAAACTCTGCAACTGTATCACCAAATTTGTGGGTCCAATAGAGCTTTGAAGGCTTCATCTGAAAATGTAAAATACAAGCATGATTACGTATATATTCACCATAGAGTGTAACATAAATTTCATTTATGAAACCTAGTGGCTAAAATACTTCTTTTTACCACCAGCCCTAACCTGAGACTGGAATTGCATTACTTGATGAAGTGCCAAGTAACATAACGATCATACATTACAGTTATTATTACAGGACATTAAAAATATATTAATGATGATGTTTAAACACTTGGGTTTTATCAACATGCATGCTACACAGCACTATAGGACACTATGTCACATTAGTTGTCCCTGTGGGTACAAATGCTTTACAGCACATTGAAGGGAAGACTCACTGAATAATTGAGCCACATTTCTGTCAAAACCACAAACAGCTTCAGTGTTTTGCATCGTTAATTTCAGTATACTTACATGATGGCACAAGTTCTTTAGAAGTAATATCATTATACATGCTACATAGCGCAGTGCTGGTATTTAATGCTTGGTCTCTGTTCCCGACATTAAAATGTGGGTCCTGCACGTAGGGCATGTACCAATGCTAGTTTGTATATAGTTTTACTTTGTCTAATTTTTACAACTAGCCCAATCATTGTTTACGACTAGCCACTAGCTTTTCAGCCCTTATTTTCCAACTCCATCACCAAGATAAAATCATGACAAATAATTCCCTACCATTGATGGGTCATTTTCCTTCTCTCCATCACCATCCTCAAGTAACTCTTGTTTGCTGCCAGCATCATTTGTACAGCCATGGGTGATTGAAGTGCGTATTCCCCATGTGGTGGTAGTAGCAATCCTATGTGATTGTAACACTGGCTCTAAACGTTCCACAAATCCACTGTAGTAGTTTCCATGTTTCTTTAGCCCAATACACCACTCCATCACGTTTAAACTTTGCCGCCACTAGACCTCACGTTATACCAGGTGCTTATGCACAATTTACAGGCGCTTGTGGTTATGTGACGTAATGTCATGAACAGTTGTGAAAAGAGCGATTCCCATTGGTGTCGGACCCCCGGTTTATCTTGTATATTCTTCTATGCTTAGTTAGCTTTTTTTGTATTTTTGTATCACTCCAACAAGGAGGAACGGCACTGTGCCGATTGTTGTAAGTATAAAATAATAAATCAATTAATCAATCAATCGCGTATTTCGTGATTTGCTGTAAAAACATGGAATTGTAAGTACAGCTTCTTGCAAATGACTGAATCGAACTTTCTTATTAGCTATATGTTATCTTAACTTGTTGTGCTGTGCAAACTTGCGTGGTAATGGGTAAACGTCTAGCTGGGTGGCTTACAATAGCTCAATTTTTGTGTCTGCAAAGTCATGAAAAATGTGTTCCAGTTGCTCTGGCTCCTACCACGAGAGAAGCCAAATCTTCTTCACAGCATGGTCATGCAATTACAACTGGATGCTTCCTCAGTCTATAATGCAAGTTTGAAAAGAATCCTAAACTGTATGCTATCTAGCTGGTGACGACGAAATATTGCGGTAATTTTACGAAAACTATTGCAGCCCACTGCTTGTGCAATTGAAACTACTTTACTGATTATGGGTTAATTGCAACACTAACCACTTGCACTTTAAATATATCAAACCGGATGGCACGAAGCCGCAGCTGCTTTGGTGGCAGAGATCACCGACGTCCCAAATTGGCAATAAAATTTTCAACATCACCAGCCAGATAGCATACATCCTTGGATTCCTTCCATCTTTGCAATATAGACTAAGTAAGCATCCAACCGTGTCACCATGTGGTGAGGAAGATCTGGCTTCTCTCGTCGTAGATGGTAGTGCGCTCAAAACAATTTTTTTACGATGCTGCTTTGAAGATAACAACCTTGTATAAGCAATACAGCCAGACATTTGTCGATAACTGTGCACGTTTGGAGACCATAGCAAGCCGAGATAACACCTAGCAAATAAAAAGCTCAACCATATCTTTGACAGTAGCTATAGAATCCGGGACTAGAAACTGACCAAGCTAGGCCTGGTAACACTTATTTCATTACCGGTGAGGGCGTATTTTTGTGTGTAGTGGTTTTGCCATACATTATTTAATTATTTATGACGTATTTTGACGAAAAACTAATGTTTTTATTACTTGGTTATGTAATTATTATTGGGAGTGCAGATAAAAAGGCAAAACCTGTAAAAACCTGATATAAACATAATCAGACTACCACAAAAATAATTATACAAATATTATAGGGTTTCCACTCAAAATAAGAAGGTGCTTCTTTTTGTTGTTTCTGGATATTTTCACACAGACTGACCTTTAAGATAAATGAAACAAAGTGCTAATTTGTTATTGAATAGTTTGTAGCATTCAATATCAACATAATTTTACCACATGCAAATATCCAAAAAGTGGTCACGTGACCAAAAATCTTATGATGTAGGATTTCCACTGCAAAATGGCATGATTCCTTAGCTCTTTTCATTGTTTCTAGTTTGTTTCACACAGACTGACCTTTAAGATAACAAACAATCACCAGTTTATTGTTAAACTGTCTGTTGCTTTCAATATCAATGCAGTTTTAACTGTAAATATCCAAAAACTGGTCACGTGGCAAACAATCCAATTACACAGCTATACAGGATGTGCTATAGCACTAAAAAATGTAGAAGTCTTCGTTGAGGTACAAAATGTGCTAATTGTAACCTAGATCACCTTAAAATACAAAGAGTTTTCAAATAAGCTGTCCAATGTAGCTATTAATATGGTACTTTGGTCATGTGGCCACTTTTAGGATATTTTGTGCATTAAAAATGTGCTGATATCAAATGCTGCAAGCAATCCAATAATAATCTAGCACTTGTTTGCTTTATCTTAAAGGTCAGTCTGTGTAAAAATCTCCAGAAACAACAAAAGAAAGCACCTTCTCATTTTGAGTTTGAAACCCTAAATATTAGCATATCGGTAATCATAATAAAATCTAATCCAAAACAGCCAAGCTGTAAAAAAAGTGTGCGGCCCTCAGAAAGGCTATGGTGAAAAAAGATGTGAAATCCAAGGTGGCGGCCAAGAAATGGCTGTGATGGTAGGTTAATGGTAAAAATTTTAATAACGACAATTCAGGTGAATTTTTGTGCCGCTTCACAAAATTTACCTAAATTGTCATTATTAAAATTTTTACCATTAACCTACCATCACAGCCATTTCTTGGCCGCCACCTTGGATTTCAAATCTTTTTTCACCATAGCCTTTCTGAGGGCCGCACACTTTTTTTACAGCTTGGTTGTTTTGGATTAGATTTCATTTCTTTTTGTATTTGTATACCCCAAAGCCGGCCTATGGCCAGCTTTGGGACTTTTTTAACCTATGTTTTTTTCTTTACTACAGGAAGAAGAAAAGATGAAGTAGATGTACTTTAAATATTTTATCAGTAAATGTACAAATTATATATGCTGTATAATACATATGTGACCGGATTTGCGAAAAGGGGTCTTCCACACACATCCAATTTGCCAACTTTGACAATTGATAACTTCATATCGGAAAGAGCTATTGCCTTGAAATTTGGGCAGTGGTGAGCACCACTATATATAGCTGAATACATGGTGAAATTTTCAGGTTAATATGTTACTTGAACACTGAGTTATGGTCTCCAACGTTTATGGAATTGGATGTTTGTGGAAGACCCCTTTTCGCAAATCCGGTCACATATATTGATTACAGAAATCTCCATGGTGGTTTCTTTGTAACTGAACACTCTACAAGGTGACATTGTTCTCTCTACAGGGTGAATTGTTTGTAGCTGAACGATCTACAAGGTAACTTCTTCTAGCTGATCTCTCTACAGGGTGATGTGTTTGTAGCTGAATTCTGTATAGGTGATTTGTTTGCAGCTGAGCTCTTTACAGAATGGTTTCTTTGTAGCTGAACTCTCTAAAATGTAACTTCTTCTAACTGATCTTTCTACAGGGCAATTTGTTTCTAGCAGAATTTTCTACAGGGTGATTTCTTTGCAGCTGAACTCTCTACATGGTGGTTTCTTTGTAGCTGAACTCTCTACTAGGTAACTTCTTCTAACTGATCTTTCTACAGGGTGATTTGTTTGTAGCTGAACTATCTACAAGGTAATTTCTTCTAGCTGATCTCTCTACAGGGTGATTTGTTTGTAGCTGAAATCCCTACAAGGTAACTTCTTATAGCTGATCTTTCTACAGGGCGATTTGTTTGTACCTGAACTATCTACATGATGGTTTCTTTGTAGCTGAACTCTCTACAAGGTAACTTCTTCTAGCTGATCTCTCTACAGGACAATTTGTTTGTATCTGAACTCTCACATGATTGTTTCTTTGAAGCTGAACTCTCTACAAGGTGATTTCTTCTAGCTGATCTTTCTACAGGGTGATTTGTTTGTAGCAGAACTCTCTACAAGGAAACTTCTTCTAGCTGATCTCTCTACAGGGAGATTTGTTTGTAGCTGAACTTTCTATACATGATTTGTTTGCGGCTGAATTCTCTACATGATGGTTTCTTTGTAGCTGAACTCTCTACAAGGTAACTTCTTCTAGCTGATCTCTTTACAGGGTGAATTGTTTGCAGCTGAACGATCTACAAGGTAACTTCTTCTAATTGATCTCTCTACAGGGTGATTTGTCTGTAGCTGAACTCTCTACAAGGAAACCTCTTTTAACTGAGCTCTGTACAGGGTGAATTGTTTGTAGCTGAACTATCTACAAGGTAACTTCTTCTAGCTGATCTCTCTACAGGATGATTTGTTTGTAGCTGAACTATCTACAAGGTAACTTCTTCTAGCTGATCTCTCTACAGGGTGATTTGTTTGTAGCTGAATTCTGTATAGGTGATTTGTTTGCAGCTGAGCTCTTTACAGAATGGTTTCTTTGTAGCTGAACTCTCTACAAGGTAACTTCTTCTAGCTGATGTATCTACAGGGTCACTAGTTTGTAGCTGAATTCTCTACATGGTGGTTTCTTTGTAACTGAACTATCTACAAGGTGACATTTTCTAGCTGATCTTTCAACAAGGTGATTTGTTTGTAACTGAACTCTCTACAAGAAAACTTCTGATGTCTGAACAGGGTGAATTGTTTGTAGCTGAACTCTCTACAGGGTGATTTGTTTGTAGCTGATCTCTATACAGGTTACTTATTTCTAACTGATCTCTTGAATTCTGTTCAGG